>NW_027445624.1:2100000-2221088 GCF_035582795.1 Mycteria americana
CCTCTGGGACAGCAGAGTCCTTGTTTCCCTGTAGACGCCTGGGTTTCGCACTTTTCCTTTGAGGGACTCCACCTTGCCCAATCTCTCTCTTTATGGTGCTCCAGTCACTGCCCGCCACAGGCCCGTGCCATCCATGGAGATGCCTGGGGTTTCCAGGCAGCTCCAGACTGCCCTCCTTAAGGACATCATCTGTGTGTCACATGTGGAACAGCCCTGGGTATGTACCTCAGCGACTCGGTGACTGCTCACCGTCTCCACTTTCACTAGACACCAACGGGTAAGTCCTAAATGCAACACTCAGTCTCTGACAGGCACCAACAGGACAAGGAGCTCTTTGACCCTGAATCCATGGACCAACAGGCTCCTTTGGGGAGCATTTGCTCGTGCCTGTTCTCGTCACCAGCTTTGGATGAAGAGCCCAGTCTTCAGGCAGTGCACGGAGAAGACGCCATTTTATTACAAAGATGCTATGGGAGACAGAGCTGTGATGCAGCGTTCGAAAGATTTTTCCTGACAGTCAGGAGACACAGAGAAGGTTCATTCATCCTTAGCAGTGAAGTGAATCCCAATATTTATGTTATACAGATAATGATAATGACAAGGACTAATGAACAAAGCAGGCACCTGCAATGGGATACCATAGGAGTCATTTGTGCAGAGAGAAGGGAAGTCCACAAGTACTGAAAAATGGCCACTAAATCACTTTCCTCAGGGCATCCTTGAGCTCCTTGGTCCCCATGCTGTAAATGAGGGCGTTCACTGTGCGAGGCACCACCGAGTACAGAACTGCTACCACCAGATTCAGGGATGGGGAGGAGATGGAGGGAGGCTTCAGGTAGGCAAACATGGCAGAGCTGGCAAACAGGGAGACCACGGTCAGGTGAGGGAGCCACGTGGAAAAGGCTTTGTGCCGTCCCTGCTCACAGGGCAACCTCAGCGCAGCCATGAAGATCTCCACACAGGACAGCACAACGAAAATACAACACCCGAGTGCTCCAATAGCACTAAATATAAGAACCCCAAATTCCCTGAGTAAGGAGCGTGAGCAGGAGAGCTTGAGGATCTGAGGGATTTCACAAAAGAACTGGTCCACAGCATTGCCTTGGCAGAGCGGTAGTGAAAATGTATTGGTAGTGTGCAGCATGGCGTAGGGGAAATCACTGTCCCAGGCAGCTGCTGCCGCTTTGCTGCGAGCTCGGCTGTCCGGGAGGGTCCCATAGCGCAGGGGTTTGGAGATGGCATGTAGCGGTCATAGGCCATGATGGTGAGAAGAGAAAACTCTGCTGACATCAAGAAGGCAAACAGAAACACTTGGGCAGTGCATCCTGCATAGGAAATGTCCCTGGTGTGCCAGAGGGAATTGGCCATGGATATGGGGACAGTGGTGGAGACGGAGCCCAGACCGAGGAAGGAGAGGTTAAAGTGGAAGAAGTACATGGGGGTGTGGAGGCAGCGGTCACAGGCTACGGCGGTGATGCTGAGGACGTTGCCCAGGAGGGCAGCCAGGTAGATGCCCGGGAAGAGCCAGAGGTGCAAGAGCTGCAGCTCCTGCAGGTCTGCTAACGCCAGGAGGAGGAACCGGGTGATGGAGCTGCTGTTGGACATTTGCTGTTGGACTTTTGCTGCCTGAAGGCATTGGGGCCTGTGTAAGAGGGAAGACAGGGAGAAGTTTTGAGAGACTTTTCAAGGAAAACCCCTAAAATCTTCTGCGGTCTCAGTGCCTTCTCCAGCACAGAGAAATAAATTCCCATCTCCCGCTGCCCAAGCAGACAACCAAGATGAGAAACCTCAAAGCACAAACACCTTCCCATTCAAGTCAATGCTGCCTTGGTGTACTTCTTCAAAAGGACCCTCAGAAAGATGCTGGGGGTGATGTGGAGCTGTGAGCAGCCCTGACACACGCAGCACCCTCACGACAGCAGAAGGACCCTGCCCTGCCGGGGGTCACTCCTTTAACCAACAGCTTCTCCCCACAGCACTGTGGGGAGCTCGCTGGGCAGGCTGTGTGCTGACCCTGGCAGGCAGCAGCGTCCCTGCCTGGCACACAGCCTCCTGGGGTGCAGGGACCCTGCTCTGAAGGACAGCCCTGGGCTGGAGCGTGTCCTTCTCCACATGAAAGAAACCCGGAGAGCCATCCTGCCAGATCCTGCCTGCTCTGGGATGTGCCAGCTCTAGGAGACCCCTCCAGAGTACTCAAGTGCATTGCCCTGCAGCCAGAGACTTACTGTGTTAAGGGCCGTGAAGATTTCTCTTCCAGGGAGCTCTCAGCATCCTCCCACTCCACACTGCCTTTAACCTCTCTCTTACTTCTCTCCTCTGCCCTTGCTGCCTCATGATATGGAGAGGCAAGGTGATAACAATGTCCACAGTGTGGATGGACCAAAGGCTGCCCATCCGCAAAGACTGTCTCTGCAGCACCCTGTCCTTCCTGCAGTTTGTCTTGCAAGCCCCACAGCCCTGCAGAGTTTCTGCAGTCACCAAACATTTCTCTGGACAAGATGTCATTGCGCAGCCTCGTTTCTCTGGCCTTGGAGACTGCGGGGCAGTCTGTGGGCACCTCATTTCCTTGTTACATTAACATCTGCCAAGCACTCCAGCATGTGAAGCAGAGTGGGGGCCCTGGGGCCCTGGTACCATGTTTACCTGTAACGAGTCTGTGCTCAGCCCCGGTGCCTCAGCTCAGATGCTGCAGCGCAAACGTGCACAGGCGGGAGGAGCTGGGGAAGAGACAGGAGGAGCTGGAGCCTCCCAGCACTGTGATGGTTTGGGATGAAATTAGATGTGGTGGGACAGCTTGCTCACTTGGGGTGCTGCAGTGGAGGGATAGAGGCTCTGCAGAAGAGAGTGGCCGGGAAGGTGAGGATGGGGGATGTCCCCAGTGTGAAGGGGCAGCTCAGATGTCTGGAGGTCTTGCAGGATGCTTAGCTTCTGTCACTGAGGATTAGAGAGGCCAGTAAGGGTGACATCGTGTTGGCAGTTATGAACCATGCAGTGAGGGTGAGGAAGCAGGAAAAGTCTTCTGGCAGCAGCCCAAGGAAGTCTGCAGGGCAATGAGCCAGTTCCTGTGGGGGACTGTAATTGCCCTGGCATTCACGGACCAGGCAAAACAAGGTGCAAACAGTCTGCAGCACCGCGGGACACCTTCTTAATACAGCTGCCCAGTGGGCCAACAAAGGCCCTGGGTGCTCACCTGGATCCGGTACTGGCAACCAAGGACGAGCTGCTCAGGGATGTGATAATCACGATAAACAACTCCTCACACACACACACACACAGAGACTGGAAATGGGAATGAAAGAAATGATGTAGGGACAATACTGTCTGAGAGGTGTTGCCATTAGATGATAACAGCTAGAAAGGAGAGAAAAAGTATTGTTCTAACAACTTCATGGCAGACTATAATACTGAGAAATTATAAGTGTCTTGTCAAGGAAGAATGAAGGAAAGGAGTAACATGAAAGAAATAGAATTTAGCATCATGAAGAAGAGGAAGACCTTATTTTAGAGCATGTTAGTGCTGCTGCTGTTAGTGAGAGTAGAAATAAGGCAAATCCCAGGGTGGGTTGTCCCCAGCTGGCAGCTCAGCCCCCACGCAGCTGCTGGCTCAGCCCCCCTGAGCTGGAGGGGGGAGAGCATTGGAAGGGCAAAGTGAGAAAGAGTCGTGGGTGAAGAGAAAGGCAGTTTAATAAGTGAAGCAAAGGTGCGTGCGCAAGCAAAAGGGAGTAAGGAATTGCTATGAGTTTGTTTTGAATGCTCTGCCTTTGGAGAGGGGAGTGAATGGGCTCCTCTTTTGCTGGAGCCATAGAAGGGTTTGGGTTGTAAGGGAGCTGCAAGGTCCTGTAGTTGCAAGCCCCCTGTCACAGGCAGGGAAAGGGGAAGGCGTCCCTGGGTGGGCTCGAACCACCAGCCTTTCGGTTAACAGCCGAACGCGCTAACCAGTTGCGCCACAGAGACTCCCAAAGTGAGCTATGGAGTGCTTCCCATCGGCAGGCAGATGCTTGGCCATTTCTGGGGAAGCAGAGCTTCGTCACCCACAGTGGGGACTTGGCAAGAGAAACACCACAACCCGGAGTGTCCACCCTTCATCCTTCTTTCCCTGAGCACCGGACCTCCCCTCCATGGCATTTCTGGTAGCAGTCCTCTCTCATTCCCTGCCCTCTGCACACCATCCATCTGCAATACAAAGCTGGCCACCAAAGCAACTCCTCCTGCAGCCTTGCACAAGCGCTTACACCTCAAAGAGCACAGACGTGCCTCGGTGAGGTCCTCCCCTCACCAAGATGCACTTCCTCAACTGGTGTTTTTACGATGCACGAATGTTGACAGGAGAAATGTGGTCATCCCCTGAGGATGAGAGGGAAAGCCTGGAGAGCTTCTTAGCTTCTCGGGTAGTGATCAGGCAGTGATTGGCAGTGCGTACGGATGCGAGAGAGGGTGTAGGGAACTCGTCAAGAAGCAAGGCGATGGTTGAGGGCTGTAGCAAATCCTTCCAACCTTGTGTGAGCCCAGCAATGGAAAGCCGTTGCTGTCTGTGGGTGGAGGAGGAATAGGTCTGCCCTGGGAATGTGGCTGAAGGCCCCTGCACAAAGGAGAGGTTCCCATCCTGTGTGCATGCCTCAGCCTGGGAGATGGGGCATGCCCTCTGCTGTGGGGTGGCTAGACAGTGCTCAACATGCCCCATGAGCTGACCTTCCTCTCTTCCTCTCCTTCACTCCCCACCCTTGGATGCACCTCAGGAAGCTTTTCAGTTCTGTAGAGGCCGGTTCATTCTTGCAGTACCTGCAGTTCAGGAACTTGGCACCAGAGGGCTCATTAACATGCAAAATGCCATGCCAAGCCAAGTCTCCCTGCATAATTCTCCCTAATGCTTCAAGTCTCGTGGGGCTGAGTTAAGAGACTCCAGGAGTGCAGCCAAACTGAGAAGATTTCAGGAATAAATACTGAAATAGTTTTCCTTTCGCTGAAGGAAAACCTTCAGCGAGATACATAGGAAGGGACAGGTAGGAACATAATTCAGGATTTGGCTGAAGGCAGCATCAGGCAGACTGCAGAAAGTTGAGAAGGGGGCCCTTGAAGGAGTACATGCAGAAAGATGTGACAGGGTAGTGAGAGTCAATGCAGAGGAAGATCAATATTTCTTCTCCTGAACGTAGTATGCGGGCTGGAAATTTCCATGTTGGCACCATGGCATCATGTCACCCACATTAACTGTGGTGATTTCCATGTATGGGGCTTTATTTATGAGAGACCCCAGGCATGGGTCAGTGCCTTGAGGCACCACAGCTGTGAGCTGCAACTGCCTTGGGCAGAACTTGTCCTGAGACCAAAGCTCTCCCTCCCTGCTTGGTAATGGCACTAACCAGCCATGTGTCAGACAAACGTGGGCACCAAACGAGCCTCCACCCACCCGAGCCTTGCACAAGACTTGGATTCAAGGAGGACAGATGTGCCTGAGGGAGGCCTTCCCCTCACCTAGAAGCCTTTCCCAAACTGGTGCTTTGGGATCCATGAATGCTGAACGGAGAGACATGGCCATTTCTGGAAGGGGGGATGGAAAGCCCTGCTGGTAAACCTGGCCGCTGCCTGGTGCGGGTCCAGGGAATCACCCTCCAAGGATGCACATGTTGCTCAGGAAGCTGTCTCAAACCAGAGACTAACTGCAAGAGCAAGGGCTACTTGTCACCCACGGACCCAACCTTTGCTTTTTGCTCTTCCCAGGGAGTTCTCAATCCAGAACTTTGGCTTTCCTCATTGGTCTCCAATGGTGATTAATTTTTCTTCTTGATGGTATCACCTATCCATCCGCATGTTGCATGTAGGCTGTCTTGCTTCTCCTCTGGGACTCGTCGTGTGGAGCTAAGACATAGAATCATAGAAACATAGAAACCTAGACTCATAGAACGGCTTGGGTTGGAAGCGACCTTAAAGATCATCTGGTTCCAACCCCTCTGCCATGGGCAGGTGTTGCGTTAAGAGTTTACTGTCGCATTAGTCTGAGGAGTGGCTGGGGGGGGACCCTCCCATTGAGTCACGAGGTTCAGACAGGACCTCCCACCTGGGAAGCTTCTTCAATGCTTTGCCCTACCTAAAAGTGTGAAAAGAAGTTCTAATGTCTAAGTCACCTCAGCAATTATCCCACAGCAGGGACTCCCTGCACTAGACCAAGTTGCTCAAAGCCGCATCCAGCCTGGCCTTGAACACTTCCAGGGATGGGGCATCTACAACTTCTCTGGGCAACCTGCTCCAGTGCCTTACCACCCTCATAGTGAAGAATTTCTTCCCTATATCTAATCTAAATCTACTCTCTTTCCCTTTAAAGCCATTACCCCTTGTCCTATCACTACATGCCCTAGTAAATGTCTCTCTCCAGCTTGCTTCTAGGCCCCCTCCAGGTACTGCAAGGCTGCTAGAAGGTGTCCCCGAGCCTTCTCTTCTCCAGGCTGAACAACCCCAGCTCTCTTAAGCTGTCTTCATAGGAGAGGTGCTCCAGCCCTCTGATCATCTTCATGGCCCTCCTCTGGACTCTCTCCAACAGGTCCATGTCGTTCTTATGCTGGGGGCCCCAGAGGTGAACACAGTACTCCAGGTGCGGGTCTCACAAGCGCAGAGTAGAGGGGGAGAATCACCTCCCTCGCCC
Organism: Mycteria americana; assembly: GCF_035582795.1. Lineage (NCBI taxonomy): Eukaryota > Metazoa > Chordata > Aves > Ciconiiformes > Ciconiidae > Mycteria > Mycteria americana. The sequence continues at coordinate 2,106,638 of NW_027445624.1, forward strand.
CACTGGTCACGCTTCTTTTGATGCAGCCCAGGATGTGATTGGCTTTCTGGGCTGCAAGCGCACATTGCCGGGTCACGTTGAGTTTCTCATCAACTAACTCTCCCAAGTCCTTCTCCTCAGGGCGGCTCTCAATCCATTCTCCGCCCTGCCTGTATTTGTGCTTGGGATTGCCCCAACCCATGTGCACGAACTTGCACTTGGTCTTGTTGAACCCCATGAGGTTCACACGGGCCCACCTCTCTAGCCTGTCAAGGTCCCTCCGGATGGCATCCCTTCCCTCTAGAGTATCAACCAGACCACTCACCTTGCTGTCATCCACAAACTTGCTGAAGGTACACTCAATCCCACTCTCCATGTTGCTGGAAAGGCATTAAACAGTGCCAGTCCCAATACCGGCCCCTGAGGAATGCCACTCATCACTGGTCTCCATTTGGACATCAAGCATTGGATCATCAAGCTTTGAGTCCAACCACCCAGACATTTCCTTACCCACAGACTGGTCCAGCTGTCAAATCCATGTCTCTCCAATTTAGACACAAGGATGTTATGCGGGACAGCGTCAAATGCTTTGCATAAGTCCAGGTGGATGACATCAGCTGCTCTTCCTTTATCCACCAATGCTGTAACCCCATCAGAGATGGCCACCAGATTTGTCAGGCATGATTTGCCCTTTGTGAAGCCATGTTGGCTCTCACCAATCATCTCCTTATTTTCCATGTGCCTTAGCAGAGTTTCCAGGAGGATCTGCTCCATGATCTTGCCAGGCACAGAGGTGAGATTGACTGACCTGTAGTTCCCCCAGTCTTCCTTTCTCCCTTTTTAGAAACAGGGGTTATGTTTCCCCTTTTCCAGTCAGTGGGAACTTCCCCAGACTGCCACGGCTCTGCAAATATGATGGATAGTGGCTTAGCAACTTCATCCGCCAGTTCCCTCAAGACCCACGGATGCATCTCATCAGGTCCCATGGACTTGTGCACATTCAGGTTCTTTAGGTGTCTCAGACCTGATCTTCTCCTACGGCAGGCAGTACTTCATTCTCCCAGTCCCCGCCTTTGTCTTCTGCAACTTGGGTGGTGTGGCTTCAGCACTTGCCGGTCAAGACTGACACAAAAATATAATTGAGTACCTCAGCCTTCTCCATATCTCAGGTAACCAGGTCTCCCGTTTCCTTCTGGAGAGGGCCCACATATTCCCTAGTCTTCCTTTTATCACTGATGTACCTATAGAAGCTTTTCTTGCTGCCCTTGACATCCCTGGCCACAGTTAATTCTATCAGGGCTTTAGCGTTCCTAACCTGATCCCTGCCTGCTCGGACAGTTTCTCTGTATTCCTCCCAGGCTCCCTGTCCTTGCTTCCACCCTCTCTAGGCTTCCTTTCTGTGTTTGAGTTTGTCCGGGAGCTCCTTGTTCATCCATGCAGGCCTCCGGGTGTTTTTGCCTGACTTCCTCTTTGTTGGGATACATTACTCCTGAGCCTGGAGGAGGTGATCCTTAAATATTAACCAGCTGTCCTGGGCCCCTCTTCCCTCCAGGGCTTTACACAGGACCATGTGCAGGTGACTTTTCAATATCTCCAAGGGTGGAAACTCCACAACCTCACTGGGAAACCTATGCAAAAGCTCGCTCACTCTTCCAGTATAAAAAAGTGTTTCCTGTGTTTCAGTGAGTGCCCATTGCCTCTGGTCCTGTCAGTGGGCACCACTGGAAAGAGCCTGGCTCCATCCTCTTTGCACCCTCCCTTCAGGTATTTATATACATTAATAAGATGCCTCCTGAGCCTTCTCTTCCCCAGGCTGAACAGTCCCAGGTCTCTCAGCCTCTTCTCATAGGAGAGATGCTCCAGTCCCTTCATCATCTTTGTGGCGCTTCATTGGACACTTTCTAATATGTCCATGCCTCTCCTGTCCTGAGGAGCCAAGAACTGGACTCAAAGTGTGGCCTCACCAGTGCCAAGGAGAGGGGAAGGATCACCTCCTTCCACCTCCTGGCAATGTTTGTCTAATACAGCCCAGGATAGCGTTCACCTTCTTTCCCACAAGGGCACATTGCTGGCTCGTGTTCAACTTGGTGCCCACCAGAAGCCCCAGGGCTTTTTCTGCCAAGCTCCTTTCCAGCTGGGAGACCCCCAGCATAGGCTGGTGCATGGGGTTGTTCCTCCCCAGGGGCAGGACTTGGCAGTTCCCCTTGTTGAACTTCATGAGGTTCCTGTCAGCCCATTTCTCCAGCCTGTCCAGGTCCCTCTGGATGGCAACACAACCCTCTGGTGTATCAGCCACTCCTCCCAGTTTGGTGTCATCAGCCAACTTGCTGAGGGTACACTCTGCCCCATCATCCGGATCATTCATGAAGATTTTGAGCAGGATTGGACCCAGTACTGAACCTTACGGTACACTGCTAGTTAGTGGCTTCCAAGGAGACTTTGGGTCACTGATCACTGCTCTTTGGGCCCAGCCGTTGAGCCAGTGTTTAATCCACCTCACTTTCTGCTCATCCAGCCCAGACTGCAACAGCTTCTGCCATCAGCATCTTAGTGCAGACCGTGCCAAAAGCCTGGCAGAAGCAAAGGCAGACAATAACCACTGCTCTGCCCTTGTCTACAAAGGCAATCATTTGACTGGAGAAGGTTATCAGGTGAGTGAAGCATGACTTCCCCTTGGTGAATTCATGCTGACTATGCCTGATGATTTTCTTGCTGTTCCTGTGCCTGGGAAAGGTTTCCAGGATTAGCTGCTCCATCGTGTTCCCATGGGTCAAGATGAGGCTGACTGGTCTGTATCTCCCTGGGTCCTCCATCTTGCCCTTCTTGAAGATAGGACTGGCATTTGATTTCATCCAGTCTTTGGGCACTTCTCCCAGTCATCGTGAGTGATTAAAGATTCTCAAGAGTGGCCTTGCAATAACATCTGCCAGCTCCCTCAGCACTCGTGAGTGCATCCCATCAGGGCCCATGCACTTAGCTATGTGCCATTTACTTAAGTATTCCCTGGCCCCATCCTCTTCCGCTAAGGTTCCGTCTTCCTTGCTCCAGCCTTTCCCCCTGCTCTCTGGCACCTGGGATTCCTGAAGGTTGCTCTTGCTAGTAAAGGCTGAGGTGAAGAAGGCATTCAGTACTTCAGCCTTTCCTATGTCCTTTGTTAAAGGTCCCCTGCCTTGTCCAGCGGCAAGCCCACATTTTCCCTAACCTCCCTTTTACCTCCTATGTTCTTATAGAAGCCCTTCTTGTTGCCTTGGACATCCCTGCCCAGATTCAATTCTACTTGGGCCTTGGCTTTCCCAGCCCTCTCTCTGCATGCTTGGACAATGTCTCTCTATTCCTCCCAGGCTGCCTGTCCCTCTGTATGCTTCCTTTTTGTGTTTGAGTTTTGCCAGGGGGTCCTTGCTCATCCCTGCAGGCATTTTTGCCTGATTTCCTGTACGTAAATGTACGTAGCTGCCATGAATTAGCTTTGGCATTGTAGGGATGTCCATGAGACAAGTGCCATCACAGTCAATGGAGTTCTAGAAAGTACAGCTGCTGGAGAACATAAGGAGAGAGATGGAGCTCTCCCTATGGCACATGACTGCATTTGCTCAGCTGAATACTTCAAGAGGCTGCCATGAACATAATGAAGAGGAACAGATTCCATTACCAGTTAAAGAGGCCATCTGCTGTCCTTTCAGGTAGAATCACAGAATCATAGAACAGCCCAGGTTGGAAGGGACCGCAAAAGATCATCTGGTCCATCCTTTCATGGACCCTAGGTGCGATTAGCTAGCACCCTGTCCAATCACATCTGGAAAACTTCCAGTGACGGCGACTCAACCACGTCCCAGAGGAGGTTGTCCCACTGAATGATTGTTCTCACTCTAAAAAATGTCTTTCTTATGTCGACATGAAACTTCTCCTGGTGCAACTTGTACCCATTGCCCCTCGTCTTCTCCATGGGCTCCTTGAGAAGAGAGAGCCTGCATCCTCTTTGGAGACACCCTTTAGGTACCTTTAAGTTGGCCAAAGGAATGCTCTACCAGCCTCCCAGAAGATGCCCCCAGGTGCTGTCCTGTCTCTAAGAGCTACTCCATCAGAGCTTGCAGCTACCTGCACCTGTCTTGCACCACCTCTGGCACCTCAGATGCCACCAGGGGTTTCATCTGAAGAGCTCACTCCTGGCCTCCATCCCCATTAATTAGCAGGGCAGATGAGACAAGCAGCTCACCTGCAGGTGCCTATTTTGTGCACAGCTGAAGGGAGGCAAGAGGAATCCCACCTGCTGAAGGGTTGTGGCAGGCAAGGGAGGGAGCTGAGTGCCCTTCTAGCCCCAGGACTACAAACCACAAAGAGATGCCTGGCTTGACTCACCTGAATCACTTCCCTCAGTTTGGATAAATTAGGACCCTCTCTGTACCCTTCCTATTTTCCTCAGATTCTGTAGAGCAAAGATGAATGCACAAAGGCTGGGATGGGGGCTGTGAGCACTGACAGGGTAAAGACATGGGATGGGGAAACACCTCCCAGGGGGAAGATCTCCAGGCAGCAGGGATTTCATCAGGGAATGAGAAGAAATTTAAAACAGAAATGGTGTTGGAGGGAGAATTCAGAAAACTCCGTATCATCCCCTCCAATGCAGACCCCTTCCTCTGAGCAAGCCCCCTTGCCTCCTCTCCCACCCAGCAAAGCCTCTGCCCTCAGGGCTGTGGGGTCCAAGGCATGAGCCACCTCCTCTGCAGCCAGAGCTCCAGCAGAGCCTTGGGGCAGCTCTCCAGCATCTTGCCCATTTCCCTCTGAAGAGCACAGAGGCTGAGAGCAGCTGCCCAGCAATGCTGATGTCATGCCTTCATGAGATACCATCAGTAGGACACTTGGCTATCTCCTTGAGGTGTCCTTCCAAGCTGTGAGCTGCCCTCCAGGATGCCAATCTGCCCCATAGCACCTTTGTGTAATCTGAAAGCCCCATGGAGAAGCACAGAGATGTTATGAGTGAAGAAACACTGTTCAGTTGGTGAAATGAGCCATGTGAGGTTTTGGCTAGAAGTGAGGTGCTGAGACCTTGAGAAGAGGTGAGACATTTAATGGTCTGCAGTGGATCCCTCTGCTGTTGGCTGTGGCTGGTTTCTTTTCAGGGTAACATATGAGTGTGATCTCCTCCTTCATCTCAGGTCTGGCACCTGCCCCTACCAGGAGCGCGGCAAACAGGACAGGCAAACAGGGCGTGGCGCAGCAGTTTGGGCGGCAGTTCGCGCAGGCAGGGCGTGTAGGGAAGGCGAAGTCACCCTACTAGCTCAGGAGGAACTGTGAAAAGTGAGTTCCTTCGATAGTCCCCATCCTTTCAGAAGAAACTCAGCTATGGTCTTCACTCATCAGAAAGCGATGGCCCCTGTGCTCGCCAGAGTGGATGTGGCTACCCAGACGGAGCTCCCACAAAAAAATGCGGCCACCCAGGTCTCAGGCTGCAGGGAGGGCCTGGGCCTCTCACTGTTCACAGCAGCCGCTCACAGGCCTCTCATGGCAGCCGTGCGGACAGCTGTGTGAGGTGTGACCAGGTGGATGATTTGATCTGCATGGTGGCAGAGCTACGGGAGGAGGTAGGAAGGTTAAGGAGCATCAGGGAGGCTGAGACAGAGACAGACTGGTGGAGCCATGCTCTGCCCCCCCGAGACAGGAACAGGAGCAGCAGCAGCCACCAGTAAGAACCCACGATCAAGGGGATCCTGTATCCCCCCGCACCGGGCTGAAGGCAGCAGCTCCAAGGAGAAGAGTGAACGGAGGCAAGTCCACGCTCGTGGCGGCAGGCAAACGCCCTCCTTGCCCACCTCGCCTCCCCAGGTGCCTCTGCACAGCAGGTATGAGGCCCTGGGTGTGGAAGGCCAGGCAATGGAGGATGGGGTGACAGTCCATCTACACCAGAGGTGTCGCCCAGGGCAGAAGAACGTACCTCTCGTATTAACACCACCTCCACAAGGAAGAGAAGAGGGGTTATAGTTGTGGGCGACTCCCTTCTGAGGGGAAGCGAGGGCCCGATATGCCGGACGGACCCTCCTCTTAGGGAAGTCTGCTGCCTCCCCGGGGCCCGGGTGAGGGATGTCACGAGGATACTCCCTAGCCTGGTACGGCCCTCGGACTATTACCCTCTCCTGCTCTTCCATGTGGGGGCGATGAAGCTGCAACACCAAGTCCTAGGGCAATCAAAAGAGACCTCAGGGCCTTGGGACGGCTGGTAAGAGACTCCGGAGCACAGGTTATTTTCTCCTCTCTCCTTCCAGGTGTGGGCAGTGACACTAGAAGGAACAGAGGTACCCAATCTATTAACTCATGGCTCCGTGGATGGTGTCATCGCCACGGATTTGGCTTTTTTGATAACGGGATGGCCGACACAGCACCAGGTTTGCTGGCGTCTGATGGGATTCATCTGTCTCAAAGGGGAAAGAGAATCTTTGCTCAGGAGCTTGCAGGGCTCATCGACAGAGCTTTAAACTAGACTTGAAGGGGGAGGGGGATAATATCAGGCTTGCCCGAGGGAAGCTGAGGGACCACGTGCCATGGTTAGAGGGAGCGGGTGCCAGCGAGGGCACTCAGCCTGTGTCACTGGGGCACAGCTGAAGTTGAACAGAGTTGAGCTAGGGGATACTGAGGCAATAGGAGCCAAGAGGGTAACACCAGTGAAACCCCTCAAAGCACGTAAGGGCTGTTCCTCTGTGAAGGAGACACGGACGACAGCCCAGCTGAAGTGCCTCTACACCATTGCACGCAGCATGGGCAACAAGCAGGAGGAGCTGGAAGCCATTGTACATCAGGAAAACTATGATATGGTTACCGTCACAGAAACATGGTGGGATGACTCGTACCACTGGAGTGCGGCGACGGATGGCTATAAACTCTTCAGGAGGGATAGGCGAGGCATAAGCAGCGGTGGGGTTAGGGAGTGTCTGGATAGTTTAGAGCTTAATGATGGTGACGAGAGGGTGGAGTGTCTATGGGTAAGAATCAGGGGGAAGGCCAACAAGGCAGATACTGTGGTGGGAGTCTGTTACAGACCACCCAACCAGGATGAGGAGACAGATGAACTATTCTATAAGCAGCTGGGAGAAGCCTCACGATCGCTAGCCCTTGTTCTTGTGGGGGACTTCAACCTACGGCTGTCTGCTGGAAATGCAATACAGCAGAGAGGAAACAGTCTAGGAGGTTCCTGGAGTGTGTGGCAGATAACTTCCTGACACAGCTGGTGAGGGAGCCAGCTGGGGAAGGGGCCCCGCTGGACCTCTTGTTCACGAACAGAGAAGGACTTGTGAGCCATGTCATGGTTGGAGGCCATCTTGGGCAGAGTGATAATGAAATGATAGAGTTTTATACTTGGAGAAGCAGCAGGGAGGGTCAGCAAAACTGCCATTTTAGACTTCCGGAGGGCAGACTTTGGCCTGTTTAGGAGACTTCTCAACAGAGTCCCCTGGGAGGCAGCCCTAAAGGGCAAAGGAGTCCAGGAAGGCTGGACATTCTTTAAGGAGGAAGTCCTAAAGGCACAAGAGCAGGCTGTCCCCAGGTGCCGAAAGATGAGCCGGCGGGGAAGAAGACCGGCCTGGCTGAATAGAGAGCTTTGGCTAGAACTCCGGAAAAAGAGGAGAGTCTATGAACTCTGGAAGAAGGGGCGGGCAACTCAGGAGGACTACAAAGGTGTAGCAAGGTTGTGCAGGGAGAAAATTAGAAGGGCCAAAGCTGAGCTAGAGCTCAATCTGGCTGCTGCTGTAAAAGACAACAAACAATACTTCTTCAAATACATTAGCAGCAAAAGGAGAGCTAAGGAGAATCTCCAGCCCCTAGTAGACGGGGGCACAGTGACCAAGAACACAGTGACCAAGGCACAGTGACCCTAGAACACAGTGACCAAGGATGAGGAAAAGGCTGAGGTACTTAATGCCTTCTTTGCCTCTGTCTTTAATGGCAGGGCCAATTGTTCTCTGGGTACCCAGCCTCCGAAGTTGGAAGATAGGGACGGGGACCAGAATGGAGCCCCCATAATCCAGGGGGAAATGGTGAGTGACCTGCTGCACCACTTAGACACTCACAAGTCTATGGGGCCTGATGAGATCCACCCGAGAGTACTGAAGGAACTGGCACATGTGCTCACCAAGATGTGCTAACCCTTTCCGTCATTTACCAGCAGTACTGGCTAACTGGGGAGGTCCCAGTTGACTGGAGATTAGCGAATGTGACACCCATCTTCAAGAAGGGCCAGAAGGAGGACCCGGGGAACTACAGGCCTGTCAGCCTGACCTCGGTGCTGGGGAAGCTGATGGAGCAGATCATCCCGAGTGCCATCACACGGCATGTAGAGGATAACCAAGGGATCAAGCCCAGCCAGCATGGGTTCAGGAAAGGCAGGTCCTGCTTGACCAACCTGATCTCCTTCTATGACAAGATGACCTGCCTAGTGGATGACGGAAAGGCTGTGGATGTTGTCTATCTAGACTTCAGTAAAGCCTTTGACACATTTCCCACAGCATTCTCCTGGAGAAACTGGCTGCTCATGGCTTGGACGGGTGTACTCTTCGCTGGGTAAAGAACTGGCTGGATGGCCGGGCCCAAAGAGTGGTGGGGAATGGAGTTTACTCCAGCTGACGGCCGGTCACAAGCCGTGTTCCCCAGGGCTCTGTGCTGAGGCCACTCCTGTTTACAATCTTTATCAATGATCTGGACGAAGGGATCAAGTGCACCCTCAGTCAGTTTGCAGATGACAGCAAGTTGTGTGGGAGTGTTGATCTGCTGGAGGGGAGGAAGGCTCTGCAAGAGGGCCATGGACAGGCTGGATCGATGGGCCGAGGTCAGTAGTATGGGTTTCAACAAGGCTCAGTGCCAGGTCCTGCACTTCGGTAAGAGCAACCCCATGCAACGCTACAGGCTTGGGGAAGAGTGGCTGGAAAGCTGCCTGGCAGAGAAGGACCTGGGGGTGTTGGTTGACAGCTGGCTGAATACGAGCCAGCAGTGTGCCCAGGTGGCCAAGAAAGCCAATGGCATCCTGGCTTGTATCAAAAATAGCGTGGCCAGCAGGACAAGGGCAGTGATCGTGCCCCTGTACTCAGCACTGGTGAGGCCGCACCTCGAATCCTGTGTTCAGAATTGGGCCCCTCACTACAAGAGAGACATTGAGGTGCTGGAGCGTGTCCAGAGAAGGGCAACGAAGCTGGGGAAGGGTCTGGAGCACAAGGCTGATGGGGAGCAGCTGAGGGACCTGGGGTTGTTCAGCCTGGAGAAAAGGAGGCTGAGGGGAGACCTTATTGCTCTCTACAACTGCCTGAAAGGAGGTTGTAGAGAGGTGGGGGTCGGTCTCTTCTCCCAGGTAACAAGTGATAGGACGAGAGGCAATGGCCTCAAGTTGTGCCAGGGGAGGTTTACACTGGATATTAGGAAATATTCCTTCACTGAAAGGGTTATCAAGCATTGGAACAGGCTGCCCAGGGAAGTGGTTGAGTCGCCATCCCTGGAAGTATTTAAAAGACGTTTGGATGAGGTGCTTAGGGACATGGTTTAGTGGTGGGCTTGGTAGGGTTAGGTTTACGGTTGGACTCAATGATCTTAAAGGTCTTTTCCAACCCATACGATTCTGTGATTCTGTGATTCCCATGAACCCGCTGCTGCAGAGCAGGGCTGATTCCTGGGCAGCCAGTCAGCAGAGGCTCTGCTCCTCACGGCACACTCAGCAAGTACTAACCAGAGCTCCAGACACGGAGCTGAAGGAAGGCCTTGAAGAAAAGACAAAAGGGGTGAGCGTAGCAAGGGCAGGATCCATGAGAAATTCCTTTGATTTTCTCAGAGAACTGTCTCGTAACTCCTCATTCTCTTTTCCCTCTTAAACAGTGTCCCATGCCCTGAGGCAGCAAATGGCCAACAGCAGCTCTATCCCCCAGTTCCTCCTCGTGGTGTTTGCAGACACACGGCAGCAGAAGCTCTTGCACTTCTGGCTCTTCCCAGCCATCTACCCGTCTGCCCTTCTGGGCAGCATCCTCATCATCACCACCATAGCTTGCGACCACTGCCTCCACACCCCCAGGTACTCCTTCCTCTTCAACCTCTCCCTCCTCGGCTTGGGCTCCATCTCCACTGCTCTCCCCAAATCCATGGCCAATTTCCTCTGGGACACCAGGACTATTTCCTATGGAGGATGTGCTGCCCAGGTCTTTTGGTTTCTCTTCTTGATTGGAGGGCAATATTTTCTTCTCACCATCATGGCCTATGACCACTACATTGCCATCTGCAAACCCCTGCATTACAGGACCCTCCTGGACAGCCGAGCTTGTGTCCACATGGCAGCAGCTGCCTGGGGCAGTGGTTTCCTCTATGCCATGCTGCACACTGCCAATACATTTTCACTACCGCTCTGCCAAGGCAATGCCCTTGACCACTTCTTCTGTGAACTGCCCCAGATCCTCAAGCTCTCCTGCTCCAACTCCCACCTCAGGGAAGTAGGACTTCTTGTAGATAATGTCTCTCTTGCTTTTGGGTGCTTTATTTTCATTGTGCTGTCCTATGTGCAGCTCTTCAGGGCCGTGTTGAGGTTCCTTTCTGAGCAGGGATGGCACAAAGCCTTTTCCACGTGCCTTCCTCACCTGGCTGTGGTCTCCCTGCTTATCAGCACTGGCATGTTCGCCTACCTGAAGCCCCCCTCCACCTCCTCCCAATCACGGGATCTGGTGATGGCTGCTCTGTACTCGCTGGTGCCCCCAGCATTGAACCCCCTCATCTACAGCATGAGAATCCAGGAGCTCAAAGACACACTGAAGAAGCTGATTCAGCCACTTGTCTTTCAGCAGCAATAAGCTGCCCATGTCTCTTCACAGGGATTTCCTGTTCATCTCAGAAACCTCCTTTGCCTTGGGCATTTGGTTTGTGATAATCATGGTTGTCCAGCAATGTCTGCATTTGCTTCACTTCTGCAGAGACATGAACGCAGTCTGTCTGACCCAGCGACCTTTGTACGTGTCTCTGGCATGATGGTACAGGTGGTCTCCAGTGTTGCACCTCTGTAATAAAAGGGATTTCCTCAGTGCCAGTGTCCAGATGTCGGGCTTCTCTTCCCCTACACGGGGGGACATGATGCCCCTACAAGTCTGTGCTGCTGTTCCTGGGTTCTCCATGGGCTCAGGGGAGGAGGGTATGGGGCGATGTGTTGGGGAAGGATGCCTGACCTGGGTGACCGGTTCCCATGGAGATGGTGAATGGTCAGGAGGGGTCTGCCTGGGACTGTCTCCCCATGGCTTTCAGGCACCACAGCCCACTCACTCTGGCCCTTCCCATGGCTCTCCAGATTTCCACCTCCCCTTGCTCTTTGTCCCTTCAGACACCTCCAAACTATCCTGTGGCTGCTTTGAGCTTCAGGGAGTTAGAAGCTTGCCCCATCTCTGAGAAGTCTAATTAACTCTGGAGTCAACTCCTTAATTATGTTTATATCTGTCCTTTCCTAGCTCTCTGTCTAAAACAGTTCTCGTACAGATACCCCTTGTGGAAGATGGACCTCATTCGATGCAGCTTGGACTTGGCATACAGTTGAGAAGTATTTTAAAGCTTGTTGGATTACATCAGGGGTAACTTGCTTTTTGGCAAGGAGGAGAAGTCCTCCTGTGCCTGTGTGCAGCCACTTCTCTGAGGAAAGCAGGTGGGAATTGGTGCCCAGGAGCTGTAACATCCAGCTGCAGACTTCAGTGGAGAAGGCTGATGTGAGGACAAGTGATGCCAGTGGCCCGCAGGGGGCTGATGAGAGAAATGGTGGGGTTGGGGAGGAGAGGAGCAAGGTTGTTGATACAGTGTCTGACATCAAGGGACTGCTTTTCCTAGCTGCCCATATCTGCTTAGGTGACCCTCTGGATCAAGATCACTTGCAGAATGCTGCTATTCCTTCTTCTGTAAACAAAAAAATAAATAAAAATGACCTTAAAAAGTAAAAATCCTTTTCTCTTAAAAGCTCCTTGAACTCTTCCCCTTTAACTACCATCCTGAAACCTCTCCAATTAGCTGTAGAAGGCTTGAAGACTTGAAGAAAATTATGGGAAGAGACAAGGCACCTGAGGGCTCTCTGCCTTCTAATGAGCCCCATGGTGTAGCTGATGCTGAGTCCAGGGACCTGCAATGCTGAGAGGAGGTTGCACAAACTGCTCAAGGAGTCAAAGTCAGAAGCAAACGCTGAAGTTTCTTGGAGTATTAATGAGCCCCACTGAGGGCCGTTGCCAATGCAGCCTCCCCATGGACTCGTTAGAGCAGAACATTGGAGGCGGTGATGCCAAGCAGGCAAAGGCCAAGTGCCGGTGGCTCTGGTGCGGAGTAAAGCCTTGGTGTGTTTTGTCAAGCCGAATGCCAAGCCCTGACCCCAGCCCCTCAGCAGGGAGAGCCTGTCCATCACACATGGCTCAGGGCTCTTCCTGGGATGGGGAGGGGGTGTGATGCCAAGTGAAGGACAACAGTATGACACCTCTTGTGCAAGGAGGCAATGTGGCCTCAGTGCCATGAGGGCAATGCGTCTCCTCATAGGCCTTGGCGGCAGAGAGAGCAGCCATAGCCAAGGGGGACAAAGACCTCAGTTCTCTCAGGGCCTTTCAGCCTTGCCAGCACCCTTGGCCATCTCCACCATAGGCTGTCCTACACTGTCCCGTGCCTGCGCCTCTTTCCCTGCAGACTGTAGACATCCAACACACTTCCCCACCTTGCTCTCCCCCCGCCATGTCCCTACCTTTACTGATGTCCCTCCATCCTCACTGGCTGCTCCTTCAAACACAAAATCATGGGCTAACCCAGACTCCCTCTCAGTGACCTGTTGGGCCAAAGCGCTACCCTTCCAGAGACATTTCTGTCTCCTCACGTCCATCTGGACATCCACAACTGCACTTTCTTGTGCTTTTCCTTTCTCACGCTCTTTCCCACTACCAAAAAACATGCAGTCATCTCTGAAAGTAACCCTCAAGCTTTCCCAAGCTACTACTCTACTTCCCTGAGCCTCCACTTCATGGGGCCAACGAAGCCCCCACCTCTCACCCTTTCCACACATGGCCCCTAGCCCCATCTTGGCAGACCTCCTATGGGCCCTCTCCAATTCCTCCCCACTCCTCCAGAACAGGGAGCCCCACACTGGGACACACTATTCCAGATGTGGCCACACCAGTGCTGAGTCGGGGGTGGGGGGTCATAAGGCCCCTTGCCTGGGTGGCCTTGCTCCCCTCAGTGCAGCCCAATATGCACATGGCCATATTCATGTTTAGCACCACTGCCCCCTATGGCATCCCTCGTAATGCCCAGGCCCTTCTCCTCAAGGTTGCTCTCATCCACTTCAGGACCAAACCTGCCTTGATGTACAGGGTTGTTTTGCCCCCTAATGTAGAAAATCAAAAGATCAGGAGTTCAGAAGGAGAAGATCCCTTCTCCTTGGAAAACTTCTTGAGGTTTCTATTGGCCAAATCCCTGAGTTCCTCAAGGTCCACTTGGACTGAAGCTCCCTTGTGTCAGCTGTTAGTGTGTGCGTGCAGATGGCTCACCTGACTCGTGGTGTCTCTAAGAAGATCACAGCATGAGGAATTTAAAAGACACAGCAGATAAAAAAGTAGAAGAGGAGATACCAGTTAAACCAAATTGGACACTGAGGTAGCTATTACCATGGTGACCATCCCAGAAACACCAAGTGAGGGTACAAAGAAGGCAAAACCAGGGCCAATGAGGACAGGGTAAACCGAGGTGGGCTGTTGGTATGGGAGGCCATGAGCATGATCAAAGGGAAGACCTTGAGAGGGACAAAAGAAGGAAAAAGAAAAGACAAGGTGTAGCCAAGGATACGGTCATGGCTGTTTGGGGGTGTCATCTGCCAAGCAGCCCTTCACCTGAGAAAGACCGACTGGAGTGGGACACAAAGCTGCAGTTGATCTGGCCATCCTTAGGTCTGACTTATTTCCATGGTCACGGGGAACCTGAGTGCTTTGCCTACCACCATCAAGGGAAGAGCCCTGTAGCAGATGGAAACACAGAATCCTTCAGGCGGGAAGGGACCTCGGGAGGTTGCTAGCCCAATCTTCTGCTCCCAGGAGGGCCAGCTATCAGGTCACAACAGCTTGCACAGCACTTTATAAATTTTGAGCCTTAAAACCTCCAAAGATGGAGATGGACCAAGCTCTCTGGGAAGCCTTCTCCTTGCTCATTGGCCCTCATCCTCCCATCATGAACTGCAGTGAAGAGCCTGACTCTTTGGGTTGCCCCCTGGAAGGTGTGGGAATGCTGTTCCTTGGTCTCCCCAAAGCCGCCTTTTCTCCTGACTGAACAAATCCAGCTCTCTCAGCCTCCCATAGTGAGAAAGCCGACCTTACAAACGCATGCCTGAGGTGTTTAAGGCTCTTCCAACCCTGCTGGCTTCTCTTGCATCTGCAAAGGACTTCAGGGCCGTGAGAATATCACACCCTCCTGCCATGGCTTTCTGCAGGTGTCGCTCTCCCTTGTCACCATGATATCATGCACAGATGTCGCAGGCTGTGTGCAGGGCCCAATCTGAACAAGTAGCCATTCACAGTTAAACTTTGAACTCAAAACGTTTCAGGCCCAAGAAGCAACATCACACCACTAGGAGAGGCTGGTGCTGGGGGTGCCATGCTTGGTGCTAACCCACATGCAGAGGAGGAATTCATGACTCCAAGCATCCCAGGCGCTATCGTCAGTAGTGAGAGAAACACCAAAACATTCAGATCAGAAGGGACCTTGGAGGTCCTAAACAACCTTCCACTCACATCAGGATGAGCACGGAATGCCCACCAAGCTCCTCAGGGCTTTGCCTAACAGTGTCCCGAAAATGTTTTGGAATGGGGGCTTTGTCTAAGATCCTCAGGGGAATCCTGGGTACCCTCTGAGGAAGCTCAGGGTGCTAGATAAGGAGAGCCACAGGATTCCTTGACTCCCAACCAGCTGCTAGCAACCTCTGGTAGCTTCTAAAAAACTCCTTCTGCTGTCCTTGATCAAAAGCTGCATTGCTGAGAGGCTGCTGAAGCTACTCCAGCCCTTGGACTGTTACTCCCTGCTGCTCTTCCACGTAGGCACCAATGACGCAGCCAAACTTGGAATTTACAGGCCCGTCAGCCTCATCTCAATTCCTGGGAACACGATGGAGCAGCTAATGCTGGATACCAAACTGGGAGGAGTGGCTGATACACCAGAGGGTTGCATTGCCATCCAGAGGGACCTGGACAGGCTGGAGAAATGGGCTGACAGGAACCTCATGAAGTTCAACAAGGGGAACTGCCAAGTCCTGCCCCTGGGGAGGAACAAGCCCATGCATCAGCCTATGCTGGGGGTCTCCCAGCTGGAAAGGAGCTTGGCAGAAAAAGCCCTGGGGCTTCTGGTGGACACCAAGTTGAACACGAGCCAGCAACATGCCCTTGTGGGAAACAAAGCAAACGGTATGCTGGGCTGTATTGACAAATATTGCCAGCAGCTGGGGGGACGTGATCTTTCCCCTTTATTCAGCACTGATGAGGCCACAGCTGGAGTAGTGGGTCCAGTTCTTGGCTCCTCAGTACAGGAGAGACATGGACACACTGGAGAGAGGCCAATGACGGGCCACAAAGATGATGAAGAGACTGGAGCATCTCTCTAGGAGAAGCTGAGGGAGCTGGGACTATCCAGCCTGGGGAAGAGAAGGCTCAAGGGGCATCTAATCAAAATAAATAAATAGCTGAAGGGAAGGTTCAAAGAGGATGGAGCCAGGCTCTTTCAGAGGTGCCCAGTGACAGGAGAAGAGGCAATGGGCACTCACTGAAACATAGGAGGGTCCCTGTGAACATCAGGGAACATTTCTTTCACTGTGAGAGTGAGCAAGCACTGGCAGAGGTTTCCCAGTGAGGTGTCTCCACCCTTGGAGATAGTTAAAAGTCACCTGGACGTGGTCCTGGGTAAGCACTCCACGTGGCCCTACTTGAGCTGGGGGTTGGACCAGGTGATCTCCAAAGGTCACAAGGTCATTCTGTAACTCTGTGGTTCTGTGATTCTGCAAAAAGCTGTTACAATGTCTTAGGTCTACATGCTGAGTCCCACAGGATGAGCAAGACGCCTAAATGCAACTTCCAGATGGATGGGTGATACCATCAACAATAAAAATAAATCACCATTGGAGACCAATGAGGAAAGCCAAAGTTCTGGATTGAGAACTCCCTGGGAAGAGCAAAAAGGAAAGGTTGGGTCCGTGGGTGACAAGCAGCCCTTGCTCTTGCAGTTAGTCTCTGGTTTGAGACAGCTTCCTGAGCAACATGTGCATCCTTGGAGGGTGATTCCCTGGACCCGCACCAGGCAGCGGCCAGGTTTCCCAGCAGGGCTTTCCATCCCCCCTTCCAGAAATGGCCATGTCTCTCCATTCAGCATTCATGGATCCCAAAGCACCAATTTGGGAAAGGCTTCTAGGTGAGGGGAAGGCCTCCCTCAGGCACATCTGTCCTCCTTAAATCCAAGTCTTGTGCAAGGCTCGGGTGGGTGGAGCTCGTTTGGTGCCCACGTTTGTCTGACACATGGCTGGTTAGTGCCATTACCAAGCAGGGAGGGAGAGCTTTGGTCTCAGGACAAGTTCTGCCCAAGGCAGTTGCAGCTCACAGCTGTGGTGCCTCAAGTCACTGACCCATGCCTGGGGTCTCTGATAAATAAAGCCCCATACACGGAAATCACCACAGTTAATGTGGGTGACGTGATGCCATGGTGCCAACATGGAAATTTCCAGCCCACATACTACGTTCAGGAGAAGAAATATTGATCTTCCTCTGCATCGACTCTCACTACCCTGTCACATCTTTCCACATGTACTCCTTCAAGGGCCCCTTCTCAACTCTCTGCAGTCTGCCTGATGCTGCCTTCAGCCAAATCCTGAATTATGTTCCTACCTGTCCCTTCCTATGTATCTCGCTGAAGGTTTTCCTTCAGCGAAAGGAAAACTATTTCAGTATTTATTACTGAAAACTATTTCAGTATTTATTCCTGAAATCTTCTCAGTTTGGCTGCACTCCTGGAGTCTCTCAACTCAGCCCCACGAGACTTGAAGCATTAGGGAGAATTATGCAGGGAGACTTGGCTTGGCATGGCATTTTGCATGTTCATGAGCCCTCTGGTGCCAAGCTCCGGAACTGCAGGTACTGCAAGAATGAACCGGCCTCTACAGAACTGAAAAGCTTCCTGAGGTGCATCCAAGGGTGGGGAGTGAAGGAGAGGAAGAGAGGAAGGTCAGCTCATGGGGCATGTTGAGCACTGTCTAGCCACCCCACAGCAGAGGGCATTCCCCATCTCCCAGGCTGAGGCATGCACACAGGATGGGAACCTCTCCTTTGTGCAGGGGCCTTCAGCCACATTCCCAGGGCAGACCTATTCCTCTGCCACCCACAGACATCAGTGGCTTTCCATTGCTGGGCTCACACAAGGTTGGAAGGATTTGCTACAGCCCTCAACCATCGCCTTGCTTCTTGACGAGTTCCCTACACCCTCTCTCGCATCCGTACGCACTGCCAATCACTGCCTGATCACTACCCGAGAAGCTAAGAAGCTCTCAAGGCTTTCCCTCTCATCCTCAGGGGATGACCACGTTTCTGCAGTCACCATTCGTGCATCGTAAAAACACCAGTTGAGGAAGTGCATCTTGGTGAGGGGAGGACCTCGCCGAGGCACCTCTGTGCTCTTTGAGGTGTAAGCGCTTGTGCAAGGCTGCAGGAGGAGTTGCTTTGGTGGCCAGCTTTGTATTGCAGATGGATGGTGTGCAGAGGGCAGGGAATGAGAGAGGACTGCTACCAGAAATGCCATGGAGGGGAGGTCCGGTGCTCAGGGAAAGAAGGATGAAGGGTGGACACTCCGGGTTGTGGTGTTTCTCTTCCCAAGTCCCCACTGTGGGTGACGAAGCTCTGCTTCCCCAGAAATGGCCAAGCATCTGCCTGCCGATGGGAAGCACTCCATAGCTCACTTTGGGAGTCTCTGTGGCGCAATTGGTTAGCGCGTTCGGCTGTTAACCGAAAGGCTGGTGGTTCGAGCCCACCCAGGGACGCCTTCCCCTTTCCCTGCCCGTGACAGGGGGCTTGCAACTACAGGACCTTGCAGCTCCCTTACAACCCAAACCCTTCTATGGCTCCAGCAAAAGAGGAGCCCATTCACTCCCCTCTCCAAAGGCAGAGCATTCAAAACAAACTCATAGCAATTCCTTACTCCCTTTTGCTTGCGCACGCACCTTTGCATCACTTATTAAACTGCCTTTCTCTTCACCCACGACTCTTTCGCACTTTGCCCTTCCAATGCTCTCCCCCCTCCAGCTCAGGGGGACTGAGCCAGCAGCTGCGTGGGGGCTGAGCTGCCAGCTGGGGCCAACCCACCCTGGGATTTGCCTTATTTCTACCCTCACTAACAACAGCAGCACTAACATGCTCTAAAATAAGGTCTTCCTCTTCTTCATGATGCTAAACTCTATTTCTTTCATGTTACTCCTTTCCTTCATTCTTCCTTGACAAGACACTTAGAATTTCGCAGTATTATAGTCTGCCATGAAGTTGTTAGAACAATACTTTTTCTCTCCTTTCTAACTGTTGTCATCTAATGGCAACACCTCTCAGACAGTATTGTCCCTACATCATTTCTTTTATTCCCATTTCCAGTCTCTGTGTCTGTGTGTGTGTGAGGAGTTGTTTATCGTGATTATCACATCCCTGAGCAGCTCGTCCTTGGTTGCCAGTACCGGATCCAGGTGAGCACCCAGGGCCTTTGTTGGCCCACTGGGCAGCTGTATTAAGAAGGTGTCCCGCGGTGCTGCAGACTGTTTGCACCTTGTTTTGCCTGGTCCGTGAATGCCAGGGCAATTACAGTCCCCCACAGGAACTGGCTGATTGACCTGCAGACTTCCTTGGGCTGCTGACAGAAGACTTTTCTTGCTTCCTCACCCTCACTGCATGGTTCATAACTGCCAACACGATGTCACCCTTACTGGCCTCTCTAATCCTCAGTGACAGAAGCTAAGCATCCTGCAAGACCTCCAGACATCTGAGCTGCCCCTTCACACTGGGGACATCCCCCATCCTCACCTTCCCGGCCACTCTCTTCTGCAGAGCCTCTATCCCTCCACTGCAGCACCCCAAGTGAGCAAGCTGTCCCACCACATCTAATTTCATCCAAAACCATCACAGTGCTGGGAGGCTCCAGCTCCTCCTGTCTCTTCCCCAGCTCCTCCCGCCTGTGCACGTTTGCGCTGCAGCATCTGAGCTGAGGCACCGGGGCTGAGCACAGACTCGTTACAGGTAAACATGGTACCAGGGCCCCAGGGACCCCCTCTGCTTCACATGCTGGAGTGCTTGGCAGATGTTAATGTAACAAGGAAATGAGGTGCCCACAGACTGCCCCGCAGTCTCCAAGGCCAGAGAAACGAGGCTGCGCAATGACATCTTGTCCAGAGAAATGTTTGGTGACTCTGCAGAAACTCTGCAGGGCTGTGGGGCTTGCAAGACAAACTGCAGGAAGGACAGGGTGCTGCAGAGACAGTCTTTGCGGATGGGCAGCCTTTGGTCCATCCACACTGTGGACATTGTTATCACCTTCCCTCTCCATATCATGAGGCAGCGAGGGGAGAGGAGAGAAGCAAGAGAGAGGTTAAAGGCAGTGTGGAGTGGGAGGATGCTGAGAGCTCCCTGGAAGAGAAATCTTCACGGCCCTTAACACAGTAAGTCTCTGGCTGCAGGGCAATGCACTTGAGTACTCTGGAGGGGTCTCCTAGAGCTGGCACATCCCAGAGCAGGCAGGATCTGGCAGGATGGCTCTCCGGGTTTCTTTCATGTGGAGAAGGACACGCTCCAGCCCAGGGCTGTCCTTCAGAGCAGGGTCCCTGCACCCCAGGAGGCTGTGTGCCAGGCAGGGACTCTGCTGCCTGCCAGGGTCAGCACTCAGCCTGCCCAGCGAGCTCCCCACAGTGCTGTGGGGAGAAGCTGTTGGTTAAAGGAGTGACCCCCGGCAGGGCAGGGTCCTTCTGCTGTCGTGAGGGTGCTGCGTGTGTCAGGGCTGCTCACAGCTCCACATCACCCCCAGCATCTTTCTGAGGGTCCTTTTGAAGAAGTACACCAAGGCAGCATTGACTTGAATGGGAAGGTGTTTGTGCTTTGAGGTTTCTCATCTTGGTTGTCTGCTTGGGCAGCGGGAGATGGGAATTTATTTCTCTGTGCTGGAGAAGGCACTGAGACCGCAGAAGATTTTAGGGGTTTTCCTTGAAAAGTCTCTCAAAACTTCTCCCTGTCTTCCCTCTTACACAAGCCCCAATGCCTTCAGGCAGCAAAAGTCCAACAGCAAATGTCCAACAGCAGCTCCATCACCCGGTTCCTCCTCCTGGCGTGAGCAGACATGCAGGAGCTGCAGCTCTTGCACCTCTGGCTCTTCCCGGGCATCTATCTGGCTGCCCTCCTGGGCAACGGCCTCAGCATTACTGCCGTAGCCTGTGACCGCTGCCTCCACACCCCCATGTACTTCTTCCACTTTAACCTCTCCTTCCTCGGTCTGGGCTCCGTCTCCACCACTGTCCCCATATCCATGGCCAATTCCCTCTGGGACACCAGGGACATTTCCTATGCAGGATGCACTGCCCAAGTGTTTCTGTTTGCCTTCTTGATGTCAGCAGAGTTTTCTCTTCTCACCATCATGGCCTATGACCGCTACATGCCATCTCCAAACCCCTGCGCTATGGGACCCTCCCGGACAGCCGAGCTCGCAGCAAAGCGGCAGCAGCTGCCTGGGACAGTGATTTCCCCTATGCCATGCTGCACACTACCAATACATTTTCACTACTGCTCTGCCAAGGCAATGCTGTGGACCAGTTCTTTTGTGAAATCCCTCAGATCCTCAAGCTCTCCTGCTCACGCTCCTTACTCAGGGAATTTGGGGTTCTTATATTTAGTGCTATTGGAGCACTCGGGTGTTGTATTTTCGTTGTGCTGTCCTGTGTGGAGATCTTCATGGCTGCGCTGAGGTTGCCCTGTGAGCAGGGACGGCACAAAGCCTTTTCCACGTGGCTCCCTCACCTGACCGTGGTCTCCCTGTTTGCCCGCTCTCCCATGTTTGCCTACCTGAAGCCTCCCTCCATCTCCTCCCCATCCCTGAATCTGGTGGTAGCAGTTCTGTACTCGGTGGTGCCTCCCACAGTGAACGCCCTCATCTACAGCACGGGGACCAAGGAGCTCAAGGATGCCCTGAGGAAAGTGATTTAGTGGCCATTTTTCAGTACTTGTGGACTTCCCTTCTCTCTGCACAAATGACTCCTATGGTATCCCATTGCAGGTGCCTGCTTTGTTCATTAGTCGTTGTCATTACCATTATCTGTATAACATAAATATTGGGATTCACTTCACTGCTAAGGATGAATGAACCTTCTCTGTGTCTCCTGACTGTCAGGAAAAATCTTTCGAACGCTGCATCACAGCTCTGTCTCCCACAGCATCTTTGTAATAAAATGGCGTCTCCTCCGTGCACTGCCTGAAGACTGGGCTCTTCATCCAAAGCTGGTGACGAGAACAGGCACGAGCAAATGCTCCCCAAAGGAGCCTGTTGCTCCATGGATTCAGGATCAAAGAGCTCCTTGTCCTGTTGGTGCCTGTCAGAGACTGAGTGTTGCATTTAGGACTTACCCGTTGGTGTCTAGTGAAAGTAGAGACGGTGAGCAGTCACCGAGTCGCTGAGGTACATACCCAGGGCTGTTCCACATGTGACACACAGATGATGTCCTTAAGGAGGGCAGTCTGGAGCTGCCTGGAAACCCCAGGCATCTCCATGGATGGCACGGGCCTGTGGCGGGCAGTGACTGGAGCACCATAAAGAGAGAGATTGGGCAAGGTGGAGTCCCTCAAAGGAAAAGTGCTAAACCCAGGCGTCTACAGGGAAACAAGGACTCTGCTGTCCCAGAGGAGGAAATGGGGCGCCAGCAGGCGCATGGAAGGGAGGCAGGAGAGTCATTCATGTCACCCCCAGTCACGACTGAACGTTTCCTCTCCTTGGAAATGCACCATAGTCCCTTCAAGCACCTTCCACCTCCACAGACCCTCAGGCAGGGGGCTTAGCAGAAGTGATCCCCACCCAGCTCCCGAGGGCCAGCAGGGAGCACAAGGAGAGGGCCAGGAATGAACAGAACGATCGCGGAGAGGTGAGATGGGATCTATGTGGGCTAGAGTTTGTGCCAGAGAAAATGCCCATGTTCAGCTAATTCAAAACTGTTTCTAGACCATGGATACCCTGAAGCATGCTTACAGTGCAGAGCCAGGAGTTCTTGCTCCACCAGGCCTGGGACGTGGCGTTTCCCACTCCCCATCCCTTTGTGCCATCGTCCCTCACGAAGAGTGACGTTGAGATGGAGGCTGGCACTGTGTCAGGGCTTACGCTGTGGAAGCATGACCCAGCAGACCTGTGAATTTGCTGCTGTCCCTTAGTCAGTCCGTGTGCCTAGCACATGTCCTTGGGACAACCTCCCCCACCTTGTGTGCTGGCTCTAACCCCCAAAAGTCACCCCCCATCCTGGCCCTTTGTATTTTTCATCCCTTGTGCAGACCACGGCAGGGGGATGTTTCCCCAGCCCTGAATGCATCCTGCACCATGTGGTGCCTGCACGGTTGGGCTGGGGGGGCCACATGTGGGGCAGCAAGGCTGTGCTGTTGCAGGGATTAGCATGTGAACATGAGCCACACTGCCAGGACATCCCCAAATTACCTTCAAACGCCAGCCAGGCAGGGCTGTCACCCCAGTCACCGCAATGACTCTGGGATCCCAAGAGGCACCATGAGTTGGAAGCATAGGGTGGGCACCACAACCCCAGCTCTGCCAGCAGACCTTCTGAAGCCAGAGCTGCTCCCAATGGTTGGGAGAGGACTCACTGCTGCTCACAGGGTTGGGGGTGGCTTGGGGGCTGCAGCCACCAGCACCGACTGCCAGGAGCCCCAAGACACAGCGGCGAGCGTCGGTTCCCGGCGCCGCAGCTCCCAGTGCCTCCCCTCCTCTGTGACCATCCTCGCTCAGGAGCACCACTGGGTGCGAAGGGGAGCTGCTTGTTGTAGTAGTCACTTCAGCATTAGTAGCAAGGCTTGCTGAAGTCTTAGGCCACAAGAACTTTCACCCAGATCCACCGACCGTGCACTGAACTTTGACTTGGCCCCCAAAACCCATGCAAACCAGAAAGATGAGGAGGCTTCAACCTTAGCAGAAGCTGCGATCTTAGAGAGAAGAGAAGAATCGGCCCGCCAAGAGACAATGAAAGGGCCCAATGAAGAACGGGAAGACCCCAGACCCAAATACTACTATTGGTCCGAACAGTCTCCTGAGGGGAGGGGAATTTAGATACCTTAGATATACCTTAGATATACCTTACAGGGTATAATTACCCAGGGATTTCTTTGTTCTGGCTCCCTCTCCGGAGGCACCCAGCTCGAGCTGTTTTCACTGCTGTACCAATAAATTCACCTGGCGCGCGTCGTCTCGGAGGCTCTGCTTCGGGAAACCTAGGGTCGAGCCAGAGGGGAGAGAAAGCACCCGAGAGCGAGTGTATGTGAGCGAGGAGTTGAAAAGGGGCACCCATCAGCTCAGTGGAGCTGCCGCTGCGAAGGGACTTTGGTCCTAGCAGTTAAAGTCTCGGGCGGTGTGTGTGCGACTCCCTGAATGGTGTGTGAATGCTCGGGCAGCGGCTTCTCCTTTAACACTGCCGGAGCTCTTCTCTGCTGACCCGCTGCCATGGCCCCTTCTTGTGTTCAAAGTCACTGTTGCGTAGGAGTCTGAGGAGTGGCTGGAGGGGGGGAACCCTCCCGTTGAGTCACGAGGTTCAGACAGGACCCCCTTGCTTTCTAAACTCCTTCTCAGAGAGGAGTCGAGGTGCGGCTAAGTCCAGTCTTAGTCTCAGACTTGGTCAACGGTTTATTTTCTAAGGACGGTACATGTAGCCACCCATCAGAGTCAACGATTGCCTGTCAGAGCCCTCTCAGGGCTTCCACTGAAACAGCTTCGCAAAGTTGATTAAGGTGGCAGTGCTAAAGTAATTTGACAGCGTTCTAAGTCCAGTCAATTATTGCACACCCCTGTCTCCGCCCTGGTGCCAGCTCACAACCACTACCACAATCCCTCTGCAGTCTATGCCTCTGCTTGGAGCTGGCCACCGTGGTGTGCCTGCATGGCCCTGAGGATCCCAGAGGGGCTGTGCTTGGAGAGCAGGTTGTGACAGTCCTCGGTCTGAGTAGGGCTGAGGATCTGGTTGGGGATCATGACGGAAAGGAAAGGACAAGAGATTGCAAGGACAAGAAGCAGGAAGGGAAATTTCACAGGAGGTTAAGGAAAGACAAAGTTACAGAGATATATTTGTATGATCATGAGAGTGGATCAGCACTGGTTCAGGGGCCCCAAGATTTTCAAAACTCACCTGGAGAAAGCATTGACCAATCAGATGTAACTCTAAAGTTCTCCATGCTCAGAGCATATCATGGTACTGGAGACCTCCAGAGGTCCCTTCCAACTCAGATCCTCAAGGAGGAAGGAGCTGGACACAGCAGTCAGGGTAGGGGATACTGCTGTGTGTTGAGGCATTGCTGGCATTTGTAACCCCTGGTGCACCTTTTCCTCAGAGTGACACGGCGAATGAGGTCATCCTCAAAAGGAGGCCTCTGCTCCACGGGTACCGGGAGTGCAACCAGTGTGGGGAAAGGCCAGAAAAGTTCTCAGAAACACTGCTAGGCATTCCACCATCACAGAATCACAAAATAGTTGGGGTTGGAAAGGCTCTCTGGAGATAGCTAGTCCTCCCTTGAATCCTAAGCCATAAGCTCTCAGTTGGCTCCTCACCCATCCCCAGGCCGATGTCCAGCCACTTCAGCTGCTCTCACATAAAATGCAACTCCCCCTCCTCGTCTTCCCATACAGGCCTTCCAAAAGAGCTGTATCCCTCTGTGCAACACTCCAGTCGTGGGAGCCATCCCACCATGTCCCCATGATGCCAGTAAGATCGTAGCCCTGCAACTGCCCACAGACCTCTAACTCATCGTGTTGATTCCCCATCCTGTGTGCATTCCTCTACAGGCACTTTAGAGAGGCACCCCAGCTTCTTGAGATCCTGGAGAGGGTTTGGCAGGTTTCTCCATCAAGGGGCATTGTAGGCACGTTTTGCTTAAGAGGAAGGCTTCAAAGAGCACTTTACAAAACATGATTTTTTATTTTCATGGGTACATTTTATTACTTTTCACTTTAGAGGAGAGCTGATAGCAGCATTCTGCAATTGATATTGATCCACTGTGCCTCCTAAGGAGGATGGGACAGGCAGGAGAAGCAGTGCCTTGAGGTCTGAGACGATGGTCAACCTTGCTCCTTCCCTCCCCAAGCCTCAGGGTCAGGTTCTTGCCTCTGGAGAAGCACGGTGACTCCAAAAAGTGGTTTCCAAAGGCAATGTTCAAGCAGAGAAGAAAAGAACCAAATAATCAAGCCTGGCCTGAGACAGACTTGGAATCGCCTGTGGAAAGAGAAGGGCAGCTTATTCCTGCTGCAACAGCAGACAGCGGATCAGTCTCTTTAGTGCCTCTTTGAGCTCCTGATTCCTCATGCTGTAGATGAGGGGGTTCACTGCTGGAGGCACCACTGCATACAGAACGGCCACCACAAGATTCAGAGCTGGGGATGAGCTTGAGTAGGACTTCAGGTAGGCAAACATGGCAGAGCTGGCAAACAGGGAGACCACGGCCACGTGAGGGAGGCACGTGGAAAAGGCCTTGTGCCGTCCCTGCTCAGAGGGGATCCTCAGCACAACCGTGAATATCTGCACATAGGACAGGACAAGGAACAGAAAACACCCACAAGCTACGCAAAGACTGACCACAGTAAACCCAGCTTTCCTGACGTAGGAGTGCGAGCAGGAGAGCTTGAGGAGCTGGGGGATTTCACAGAAGAACTGCTCCACAGCATTGCCTTGGCAGAATGGAATGGAAAATGTGTTTCCAACGTGCAGCACCGCATTGAGGAAACCACTGCCCCAGGCAGCTGCTGCCATTTTGATGCAAGCTCGGCTGTCCATGACGGTCACATAGTGCAGGGGTTTGCAGATGGCTACATAGCGGTCATAGGCCATGACGGTCAGAAGATAATACTCTGAAGAAACAAAGAAGAGAAACCAAAAGACCTGGGCAGCACATCCTCCATAGGAAATGGTCCTGGTGTCCCAGAGGGAATTGGCCATGGATTTGGGGACAGTGGTGGAGATGGACCCCAAGTCGAGGAGGGAGAGGTTGAGGAGGAAGAAGTACATGGGGGTGTGGAGATGGTGGTCACAGGCTATGGCGGTGATGATGAGGCCGTTGCCCAGGAGGGCAGCCAGGTAGATGCCCAGGAAGAGCCAGAAGTGCAAGAGCTGCAGCTCCCGCATGTCTGCAAATGCCAGGAGGAGGAACTGGGTGATGGAGCTGCTGTTGTTGGACATTTGCTCCTTCCAAGAGTGCGTGACTGTCCAAGGAGGAAAAGACAAGTTCAAACAGACCTGCTTGAGCAAAACCCATTGCATGCGACCCAGAAACTCTGCCCACTGCCTTCCTAGCTCTCTGGGGGACATTCTGTCAGGTGTCTAGCTGGACCTCCAGTTTGTGCTGGCTGCGTGTGCTGTGAGGATCAGAGTCCTCTGCCCATGGGTCCAAAGGAGGTAGTCCTGCTCTGCGGCAGTGTTAACACAGAGGTGGCAAAAAGCCTTCTGATTGTTGTTTCAGGGGCAGGACACCCTGAGCTGACTGCGGAGGGCTTAGTCTTGTCACCCGGCAGGTATATTCCTATTGACCACCATGAGAGGTGAAATGAGGAGCACGCCCAGCTGCTTCCTGGAGGCAAGAGGACAGTATTCATATCCTCCTACTTTTCCTTCGTTGACAGATTTCAGTCTACCACTATCAGCTGTCTCTCAAGGCAAGGAAAGGCAGGAGGCAGAGGTGACCTGGCCCATTGCCGAGGGCTTTATCCCTGTCCACACATCAATACACCGCATCCACTATTTCTCCAGGCACTGGCTGGATAACAGAGCGCAAGAAATGCCTGCATAGAAATGTAAGCTCCAATGCATGCCTTTTTCAAGCGGTGAAGATTCAGCAGTTTCACTGCCTGCTTTGCAGGGAATGGGGTTGAGGAGGTGAGTATAGACTCTAGAAGAGCAGACTCATTTAGATACCTGTGTCTGGTGTTCCTTGCAATGGTAGAAATTCTCGGCTTTTCCTTAGCTCTCAGGGTAAACACTGGGCAGTCACTCGAGACCAAAAAAGCTCCCTGTAACCTAGTGCAGCCTCAAGAGAGCGGCTGCGCTCAGTGGTCTTGCTCACAACTGCCCTGTGCTGGCACCTCTCTCAGCTAGAGGACGACTGCACTCAGAGCTCACTCTGCAAAGGAATCTAGACTGTGCAAAGAAGAGAGGAGTCCAGTTTCAGAGGGCAGATCTCCAGAGAGCTGTCTCGTTCTCAGCCCTGATAGGGAGAGAGTGGCAGGGAGGATGTGAAGAGGCTCCTGGCTCAGATGAGCAAACCAGGGACTGTCAGCTACCAGAAGGACCTTGCAGGAGAGCTGTGCTCTTCTGCAGCACTACCCACAGCCTGCCAGGACACGCCAGGGGGACAGTCAGGTGTCCTGAAGGTGGGGGTCTCTTTAAAAGAGAGTGGGCTCATTGCCCAACCCCACACGCTGCATTGCCACAGCTCCACACTTTAGAAGTGGGGTTGGACGTCTCACTGCCGTAAAGGAAGTCACCTGCATGGAAGGACTCTCAGGGCCAGTAGCTGAACCGCAGCTGAGCGCCCTGCCCTTTGTCCCATCGATCTTGAAAAGAGGGACCAGAGCAGCAGGGAGAGATGGAGAAACAGGGATCGTGGCCGTGCTCCTCCTGCCAAAGGAGGCATGGAGAGAGCGAGAGACAGGCGGGCTCTCAGGAAAGCCTTCCCCCATATCAACGTCCGGATGGTGACATTGCCAGCCAGTTGCTCTCAGCCCCTTTGTCATGCAGCAGGAAAAGAGCATGTTGCGGGAGAGATGCACCTCTCTTCTGCTGGAGACCTAACTGCAGAGGAGGAGACTCATGCCTTAGACCCCATGGCCTGGAGGGTAGAGCCCTCTGTTGGGTGGGAGAGGAGACAAGGGGGGCCGTGCTCAGAGGCAGGTGTCTGCAGCGGACAGGCTGAAAGGGAATGGTCCAGATCCCGTCTCCCACAAGAGAGGAGCAGAGCTGTTTCTCTGCCCCTGTGCCTTTTCCCTGTCCATGCTCACAGACCCCATCCCACCCTCTGTGTGCTCAGTTCTGCCCTCCACAAACCTCCCGGGAGAGAGGTTTTCAGGAGCAGCTCTGTGTTTGCAGCTGCTAAGGAGCAGTTCAGAAAAGCCCTGATGAGAATGATGGCAACTGCCAAGGAAATGTTGGTGCTGCCTATAGGTTGGGGGGGCAGGGGAGGCTGAAGGGACTTCCTGAGGTTCCTCACACACCTCTTGATCTTTCAGAGTAACATTTTAGGAGTCTCACCCCCAAACCTAAACCCCTAATACTGTTTCCATCTCACTATTGACAATGGGGGAAAACTGAAAAAAAAAACCAAACCACAGAAAACCCAAAACCAAAACCCAAAGCAACCCAAAGTCAGGCAAGAGCTTTCAGGTACCTGGTGACTTTACCTTCCCCTTGAAAAGTCCCCATCTAGAAATGGTTAGCTAGAGCTGTGAGCATCCCTGTCCCACATAACACCCTCCGGATGGAAGAATGACCCTGCCCTGCCAGGGGTTGCTCCTTCCACCCAGACCTTCTGCAGTGTTGTGGGGAGTTCCCCCTTCTCAGTCACCCCTGAGAAGCTGTGAGAGCCATCCTGACAGATCCCACGCCCGTCAGATGTGGCAGCTTCGGAAGACCTCTTTGGGAACAGCAGCTGCGCTGCCCTGCAGCCAGAGACTTACTGTGTCAAGGACTGGGAAGATCTCCCCAGCTATGAGCCCTCCTCCGTCCTCCCACTCCAGGCTGCCTTTTACTTCTCTCCGAGCTGCTCATCCTGTCTCGTCACCTGCAGGCAGTGCCCTGAGCCCTGCTGCTCTTTGCAGAGGAGCTGCTGCTGGACTCGGCTGTCTTTCTGCAGGTGCCATGCATCCGTTGCCATGAGCTCTCTCAGTCCCAGGAGCTTGTGCCAGCCCAGGAGCACAAGGGCAGCTGAAGGTGTGACTTCCTCTGCCCCACAGACTCCTTGAGGAGCTCCCTGGTCTCCAGTGCTTGACAAAGCAGCAGGGTCCCTCCTGGGGAACCTTCTTGGAAGGAGGCTGAAGTAAACACCTACATCATGTCTCTAATCTGGGGAGAGAGCGGCAGAGTCCAGCCGTGTGATTTGTCCTTTCAGAGAACGGTTGACTAAAAGAGGTGACAAGTTCTCCCTCTGAAAACCCCTATTCCTCCCCAAATACTAGGCAGTGAGAGGGAGGGGTTTGTTTCCCCATGGAAGGCAGTGATGCAACTGAGTCAATGCAGAAGTCAGACTTTGGTTACAGGCTTCCAGGCTCTCAGGTGATTCATCTCCCTCCAGTTCATGCCACAAACCCACAGGAGCTGTGATTCCCTTTCCCTCAGGCCAAGTGTGCAGAAAAGAGGTGTCTGCATGGGAGCTCCTTGACTAAGCTCCCACTAGAGTCAATGGAGATGGAGGGAGGGAGTCAGTTGCTCACGCAAAGCCCCTTGGTGACATTTCAGGGGGTTGGTGGGTTGAGCATGGCCAGCCACTAAGCACGCACCCATTTGTTCCCTTGCTTCCTTCCCCCCTTCCCCAGCGGGATGGGAGAGAAGCGAAAAAGCCCCCCTTCATCTGGGTGGACAGGGCTCTGAGCAGCGTGATCTAGTGAAAGATGTCCCTGAGCAATGGCAGGGGGTTGGACTCCATGATCTTTAAAGGCCCCTTCCGACTAAAACCGTTCTATGATTCTATGAAGAGAGCATGGTACTGCAGGGGCTGCGCCCAAGAGTGCTGAGAGAACAGGTCCATGTCACAGGGAGGCCATTCTGTCTCATCCTCGAATGGTGGTGGAGATGAAGGGACCCATCTGATCATTGGTGAAAAGCAAATGTTGCACAAAAAGTGTGTCACAGAGCATGTCCTCCTGGGTCACATTTCTGGGCCGTGAAGAAGACAGTGACTGAGAACAGCCAGCATGGCTTTGTGTAGGGTGGATCACAGCCAAGCTACACTTCTGCCTTTTCTGATGACAGGGCTGGATTTCTGCACCAGGGAAGAGCAGTAGATGTCATTTGCCTTGCCTTGAGCAAGGCTTTTAACACCATCCCCCACAAGAGCCTTGTCTCCAAGGTAGCACATAATGGGCTGCATTGGTGAATATGTACGTTGGTAAAAAGTGGTCAGAGAGTTGCTCTCGGAAAGTCAGTTAATGGGAAATATTCCAGCTGGAGGCTGGTGGCAACAAGGGGAGTCCTGGAGGGTCCTGGGACCCGTCTGGTTTAACATTTTTCTAATGACCTGGAGGTCTTTCTTGTGAAGTCTGCACACCTGATACCCAGGTGGTGGGACTGGTTGACACACCAGGGCAAGGCTGCCATCCAGAAGGACCTAGGTAGGCTCAAAGGCATGGGCCAACAGGAGCCTCATATAAACCAGCATGGAGAAATGCAGAGTCCCGCACCAGAGGTGGACTGAGCCCCTGCAATGGTACAGGCTGGGGACTCCCTGGCTTGGGAGTAGCTCTGCAGAAAAGGTGCTGGAGTTCCTGAGGGCCATGAGGCAAAAGACAAGTCAGCACTGAGGAAGGCCAGCAGTGTGGTGGGCTATATGAAGAGGAGCATAGCCAGGAGACTGGGCATGTGTTGATCGTCCTCTACTCAGGACTCGTTAGACTACTGGTAGGTACTGCATCCAGATTTGTGGCCCTCAATAAAAGGGAGAGAGATGAGGAAACTGGAGTGAGTTCAACAGAGGGCCACCAAGATGGTCTAGGGCTGGGGCACTTGCCTTCTGAGAAGGGGCTGAAGGAGCTGAGCTTGTTCAGCCTGCAGAAGGGAAAGGTTCAGGGGCACCTCAGAGCAGCCCATGGCTTTTGAATGCCTGCATCTTCGTAGCAGACAGAGCCAGACTCTTCACTGTGATGCATAGTGCAGGATGAGGGAGAAGTTCAAGCTTTTCCCCATCCTGCCTGGAGGGCCGGGACACTTGTTTCACACAGTAGTCAGGGTCAGGTGGGGGTGCAGATAGTTTGAGTGGAGGAAATGCCTTGGGCTCCAATGAAAGCTCAAAATTTGAACTGCACGACTCCATTGGCTGCAAGTAGACATGAGTTACTTGACGCAACTGTGAATTTACACCTAGCTGGTCGAGTTTTCTTAAGCATCTCACTGAGAGAAGCAGTGGTGGGGAAGAGGAGAGCACTCCCTAGTTTCCCAAATCCCAGGGGGGTTGCCAAGCCATCCCTTTCTTATCCTCTGCCATCCCATTCCCTGGGAAGCACATCTGGTGGAGCTCCAGACTGTAAGCATTGGGGTGTCTGTGTGTTTTGCATAAGTGTCCTGGTTTCAGTTGAGATAGAGTTCATTTTCTTTATAGTGGCCGGTATGGGGCTATGTTTTGGATTTGTGCTGAAAACAGTGTTGATAATACAGAGATGTTTTAGTTGTTGCTGTACTAGTCAAGGACTTTTCAGCTTCCCGTGCTCTGCCAGGTGCAGAAGAAGCTGGGAGGGGACACAGCCAGGACAGTTGACCCAAAGTGGCCAAAGGGCTATTCCATACCACATGACGTCATGCTCAGTATATAAAGCTGGGGAAGAAGAAGGAAGGGGGGGGGAAATTCGGAGTGATGGCGTTTGTCTTCCCAAGTAACCATTACGCGTGATGGAGCCCTGCTTTCCTGGAGATGGCTGAACACCTGCCTGACCATGGGAAGTAGCGAATTAATTCCTTGCCTTGCTTTGCTTGCGTGCACGGCTTTTGCTTTACCTATTAAACTGTTTTTATCTCAACCCTCAAATATTCTTACTTTTGCTCTTCCGATTCTCTCCCCCATCCCACCGAGGGGGAGTGAGCGAGCGGCTGCGTGGTGCTTAGCTGCCGGCTGGGGCTAAACCACGACAATAAGACAAGTCTTAGTCTGCCTGAAGACCTATCTTTGCAAAATAGCAGTCCGCCTCTCCATTAGTCCTGCCAAGCATCTTCTGTAGGCAAGGTCGAAGTAAGCAATATGATCAACACCAGGCAGGATTTCCCATCCTAAAGCGCACATCTAAAATGGATCAGAGGGTGGGCTTGCAAAACTGACACCGTGAGTCTTCAGGTGGCACGGGCACTGCTGATTCCTCCTCCAGGAAGCCGCATAAAAGAAGCCCCCGGGGAGCGCCAGGGAGCAGGAGCGCTGCAAGCAGCAGTTTGCACAGCACTTTGCATGGAAGGGCGCGTGAGAAGGGCAGCGCACTCTTCCAGTTGTGGGGCTGCTGCCTGCTCTGCTCAAAGGCAGGCTTAGGCTGCGGCCCCACTGATCACCCCAGCTAGCTGTCAGCTGTGCAAACCTACCCAGCAGCTTGAGGTCTCCAGGGAATTAGAAAGGCTTCTTAGGCAGTGCTTTGAGGTCATCAGAAGCATGGTGGCAGAAACCAGGTGAGGGCTGTGCTCTGCAGCAGCTGGGCACCATCTCCCTAGCCAGCCTAGCCTGGGATGAGTGGAGGTGGCCACTTCCTCTCAGGGAAGCTGCTGTCCAGGTGGAGGGCAGGAAAGTCTGTACCCCACGCTCCTGGGTGGAGGAGGGTGCAAGCTCCACCTGCGCAAGGTGTGCTCTGGTGGAGTCCCTCAGGCAGCGGGTGGAGGAGCTACGGGAAGCAGTCAGGAGGTGATGCTGTATAAGAGAGGTGGAACAAGAAATAGACAGAATCTTATTTGAGGCATTGCAAGAAGAAATATTGGAACCCCATGGCACTGACCTCCAAGGACTACCGGGCAACGAGTGTCAACAGTGAACAGACAGCATCTTGGAGAAGGAGGCACCATGGTCTCTGGTGACCCATGGCAGCAGGATATCACGTCCAGCCGTTTCCCCCTACGTACCAACCAGCAACAGATACAAAGTCTTGGCAGTACATGAAGCCAATGGGCAAGATTCCCAGGGAGAAACCTCAGCAGTTGCCCATCCCATAAAGGAGGTCCATCCATCTGAGCTGCCCCTTGACACAGAGGCCATCCTCCGTCCTCGTCTTCCCTGCCACTCTCTCCTGCAGAGCCTATATCCCTCCACTGCTGCAGCCCAGTTGAACAAGTTGTCTCGCCACATCTCATTTCATTCCAAAGTGTCACAGCGCTCAGAAGCTTCAGCTCCGTCTGTGTGTGCTCCAGCTCCTCCTGGCTGTGCACATTTGGGCTCAAGAGCTCAGCACCTCAGCTGTGGCAAGAGATGGTGCTGGCTATCCCAAGCACCTCGCGTAGCACTATTCGCCTTTCTTAGGGCATTAAAAGAGAGCCCGGAATTAAAGAAGGTCTCCTCAGTTCAGAGATTTGGATATGTCTATGTTTTGCAGTAACTGGTGCTCTAGTAAACACACTGGAAGGAGCCGAGAAGGGGCTGTGCCATGGGGTGGTGTTGGAGTTCAGATGATGGCACACTGGCACCAGACCCCTTTGGGAGGCCCTGGGGTGTCTGTCCCACGCCAGCTCCAACAGGGCACAGCTTTCCTGGAGGCCCTGTGCTGTGTTTGCCTGCAGAATGGAGTTGTATTAGGCACTCCAGGCAGCTGGCCAGGCAGTGGAGGCTTTTTTTAAAATGTAGTTAAAATGAGAGCCCTGAAATAAATAAGATGTCTTCAGTGCAGGGATGTGGACATGTTAAGATATTTTAGTGGAATCCCTCAGGCAGTGGGTGGAGGAGCTGCAGGAGGAAGTCAGCAGGTGACGCTGTATTAGAGAAGGGGGTGGCTTTGCAGTGACTGGTGCTCTAGTAAATGCACTGGATAGAGAGAGACCCGGGTCTCCTTCTGGTGCACTGCTCTGTTTGGTCAGCTCAAGAGCTCTGTGTGCTCCAGAGATATATGTGACAAGGTGCACGCAGGTGCCCTAAACGTACAGGTCGGTGTCATTTAGGATGGCCAAGGAAATCCCCCTTCCACCTCTGGACCTCAGCTGATGCTCGGGAAGGATGTGGGTATTCTCAGAGATTTTCCATCACAGCTTGCAAACACTTGCACATGTCTTAGACCAACCCTGGCCCCTCAGTCATCACCAAGTGTGTGTGGGTGAGCAACTGAGCGCCCACAGAATAAAGACGAGGGGCTCAGAGCAGGGGCTCACCTGCAGGCAACGCTTTTGTGCACCCCTGAACTGAAGCAAGAGGAATCCCATCTGCTGTGGCTGTGTGGGGTGCATGGAGGGAGCTGAATCGTGCTTCTTCCAGCTGGGAAGGAGATGCCTACATTGCCTCAGCTGAACCACTGCCCAGCACAGGGGAAGCCAAGCCCTCCCTGTCCCTGTCTGTCTGTCCTTCGTCTTATGGGACAGGACCTGCGGTGTCCAGAGGGGAACATTTACACCTCTCGCAGACAACCATGCTCTGGCAGGACAATTTCTGCTGCAGGAATCAGTCCCCCTCCAATGTTTAGAGAGGCACCATTAGTGATGCTTTTGTTGACTCCAAAGTACATTCCCCAGGGATGATCCTGCTGCCTTTCGGCGGTGTCAGCCCTGGAGCCCCGGGGACACCTCGAGGGAGCCCAGAGGGGGCAGAGAAAGTGGCGCCTTGGGTTGGTCCTCTGCTGCTGAGCTGCGGTGGGGTCCTGAGACGGAGGAAGCTCACGGCAAGCATGCAGTGCTTCAGGCAGACAGCTCTGCCCAGGAGCAGATGCTCTGCAGAGCACAACAGGGCTGAGACACTGCCTGCAGGCAGCAAGGGGAGAGCAGAGAATCAGCGAGGGGAGAGGAGAGAAGCAAGAGAGAGTTTAAAGGCAGTGTGGAGTGGGAGGATGCTGAGAGCTCACTGGAGGAAAAATCTTCACGGCCCTCAAAACAGTAAGTCTCTGGCTGCAGGGCAATGCACTTGAGTATGCTGGAGGGGTCTCCTAGAGCTGGCAGATCCCAGAGCAGGCAGGATCTGGCAGGATGGCTCTCCGGGTTTCCTTAGTGTGCAGACAGACCAGCAGGGCTTCCCTGCTGCACCCTCAGAGGGACAGGGCATCACAGCTCCCTTTTTGCAGGGAGGGTTGCAGGGCTGTGCAGCCAGGTGTGCACCCAGGGGTGCCCAGGGCTGTCCTTCAGAGCAGGGTCCCTGCACCCCAAGGGGCTGTGTGCCGGGGAGGGACTCTGCTGCCTGCCAGGGTCAGCACTCAGCCTGCCTGCGGGTTTCCCCACAGTGCTGTGGGGAGAAGCTGGGGGTGGAAGGAGAGACCCCCCTTCAGCAGCACAGGATCCTTCTGCTACTGAGAAGGTGCTGCATGTCTCAGGGCTGCTCACAGCTCTACATCTGCCCCCAGGACATTTCTGACTGCTCTTTTGAATAAGGACACCAAGGCAGCCTTTATTTGAAAGGGAAGGTGTCTGTGCTTTGAGGTTTCTCCTCTTGCTTGTCTGCTTAGGCGTGGGAGATGGGAATTGATTTCTCTGTGCTGCAGAAGGCACTGAGACTGCAGTTCTTGTTAGGACTTGTCTGAGCTTCTCCTTCACCCCTGCACACACAGAGATGCCTCTGGTCGGTGCCCTGCTGCCAGGAGGTGTCTGCAGGGCGGAGGTGAGCACATAGTGAGTGGGATGGGTTTTGTGTGCATGGACGGGGAGCAGATGTGGGGACAGAGAAGGAGCTCCCGGCAGGTACAGCTCCAGACAGCTGAGACATGGGCAGGGAATGGGAGGACAGTACTAACAGAATAGTCTGGCAGGGCAATGGGAGCACCTGCCTGACAGCCTTTAATGTCAGGGTTTTCAGATCATGAGTCAGCTCCTTGTCAGCCAGGCCTCCAGCAACGCAGGCTCTCCTGGCTGCCACTATGTCCCTTCCTGGCATTGCTTCCCCTTGCCAAAGCACTGTGATATTTCTCCTTGTGTCTCCAGTTGCCCACGCTTCTGCTGCTCTGGTTTTGTGGCTCTCTGGGGATGGGGATTTCAGCTGCAGCTCAGACACTCCCCCTGTGGGTCCTGCCATGCAGATGTCTCCATGGTAGGAAGATGTCCAAGCCCCCTTCTAACCAGTGGGGCTCTGGGCAATGCAGTGCATGGGGTGGGAAAAACTGACTCTCCCCTTTAGGAACCCCACCTTTAGGATATCCTAATGGAAGAGCACAGCTCTCCATCAAGGTCTTTGTCATATCTGGGTGCCCAACAGAGAAGACGGGGAGTAACTGGGCGGTCGCGTGTGGGCAGCTGGAATGAGCCTGAGCCTGAGACCAGGACTGACGGACACACCGGCTGGCTTCGCTCTGCACTAAGGGACACTCCCTTTGCCTCCCAGGACCCTCAAGACTTCACCTGGAGTGCAGTACAAATGCCAGGGTTGTCTACCTCCAAGAAATGCTCCTGCAATGAAACAGGCAGCTAGAAGAAAATCAACAGCCAACACTGACTGTTCTGCAGTCAAGTGAAGGGAGAGTGAATATGCTGTGAAATCCACCACGACTTGAGTTCATCACAGGTCTCTCCTTGTTCTTATTTAGCTGTTGCTGTAGGGCAGGACTAACTCCCCCAGAGCCCACTGCAGAGTCCTGTCCTCCCAGTGGCACCCTCAGCCACCACAACCCAGCGCTTGTGCAAGGGAGCTGCTCAAAGGTCTCTGAAGGGGAGAGGCAGTTTGGGAGGTTAAATGAAAAATGGCTTTGATTTTGCTCAGAGAAGTCTGCCCTAATTTCTCACTGCCTTTTCCTCCTTGGACAGTGCCCCGTACCCAGAGGCAGAAAATGGCCAACAGCAGCTCCATCACCCAGTTCCTCCTCCTGGCATTTGCAGACAGGCGGGAGCTGCAGCTCTTGCGCTTCTGGCTCTTCCTGGGTATCTACCTGGCTGCCCTCCTGGGCAATGGCCTCATCATCACCACCATAGCCCATGACCACCATCTCCACACGCCCATGTACTTCTTCCTCCTCAACCTCTCCCTCCTCCATCTGGGCTCCATCTCCACTACTGTCCCCAAATCCATGGCCAATTCCCTCTTGAACACCAGGGCCATTTCCTTCTCAGGATGTGCTGCGTAGGTTTTGTTCGTTCTCTTTTTCATGTCAGCAGAGTTTTCTCTTCTCACCATCATGGCTGATGACCACTACGTTGCCATCTGCAAACCCCTGCATTACGGGACCCTCCTGGACAGCCGAGCTTGTGTCCACATGGCAGCAGCTGCCTGGGGCAGTGGTTTCCTCTATGCCACGCTGCACACTGCCAATACATTTTCACTACCACTCTGCCAAGGCAATGCCATAAACCAGTTCTTCTGTGAACTGCCCCAGATCCTCGACCTCTCCTGCTCCACCTCCTATCTCAGAGAAGTTGGGGTTGTTTTGATTAGTGCTTTTCTATTTTGGGGGTGGTTTATTTTCATTGTGCTGTCCTACGGGCAGATCTTCAGGGCTGTGATGAGGATCCCCTCTGAGCAGGGATGGCACAAAGCCTCTTCCACGTGCCTCCCTCACCTGGCTGTGGTCTCTCTATTTCTCAGCACTGGCATGTTTTCCAACCTGAAGCCTCCCTCAATCTCCTCGCCAGCTCTGGACCTGGTGGTGGCAGTTCTGTACTCAGTGATGCCCCCAACAGTGAACCCCCTCATCTACAGCATGAGGAACAAGGAGCTCAAGGTTGCCCTGAGGAAACCCATTGGATTCATTTCAGCAGCCATAGGCTGCCTACCTTCCTCTGCAAATGGGTTCCTCTGTGTGTCGTGACAGGCCAAGCCTGTCTTTCCTTTCTTTGGTTTTTTTTTTCTACATTTTTCCTCTTGTGATGATGTTGTCTACAAGGAAATGTCATTATTCATCCCCTCCTCCCAATGTATGCACCTGTCTTGTGTGATGCGGAGACTTTGTGTAAATGAGGAGCCAGGCCATCTGTGTATTTAAGCAAAACAAATGAACCTGCAGTATCGTCCTTGTCCAAGATCCATCCTCAGTGGAGCAAGAATGAATGGGAAACTAAAACCCCTTTCTGGATGCACCAGCTCGGGGCAGGCTGCTGTGTCCCTGGGGCAGCAGGAGCAGCCTGAGGACCCCCAGAGCCAGGGCTCTTGTACTGGCTTGGGGAGAGGGGATGGCACGGAGGGGCTGCAGCCCTCTTAGGATCTCCTGGAGAGGAGAGCAGAGGACACAGGGTGCCATTGACCTCTGTTTCCCTGTGCTACGGATGTCCCCATCTCTGCGGCTGACCCACAGCAGCTGCTGTGCCCGTCAGAGGGGCTGGGGCTGTGGTGTGAGTGCCCAGAGGTCTGCAGCACCCTGCGGTGGGCACTGCCGTGGGGCCGGCTGAGACTGGGCTGGGCAGAGGGCAGGGCAGGTGGAGAGAGGACAGGGGAGGTGGGAGAGCTTGGACACAGCTGGCCTTGGCTAGATCATGCCCAGGAGAGAAAACCATCAGTGTATAGCTCGTGACCATGCAGGGTGAGGGCACACACCAGTGGGTTTGGGCTGCAGAGCCTGGTCTCATGGAGGGGCTCGACGACATGCAGGTTCAGAAGAGCGGAGAGTGGTCTGTGCCTTTGGTGGCATGGACAGACCAGGAAGGTGGCCCAGGGCACTTGTCAGCCCCCAGCCTCTCTCATCGGCCATTTCCATGCTCACCTTGGTGAGGTTCACTTATTGCTCGTTAGAGACCAAGGCGGAACAAGGAAAATGCAGGGCTGCTGCTGAATGGGGAGGGTGATTTAGTAACTGTGGACACAGATGGGGCTGAGGGACTCAATGCCTTCTTTGCCTTAGGCTTCACTGGAAAGGTCTCCAGGACTCTGTGCTTAGGGAAAGGGTTCAAGGAGGAGGAGCCCACGTATTGGCAGGAACCTCAGGAAATCCCACAAGGACAAATGTCAGCTTTTGCCCCTGCAATGGACTTAACCATGGCACTGGCACAGGCTGGGGCCATTGTGGCTGCGGAGCGGCCCTGTGGAGAACGTCTTGGTGGTCAGCGATCTGGGCAGGAGGCAGTCATGTGCCCTGAAGCCAGGGAGGCCAACAGCATCCTGGTCTGTATGACCAGGAGCATGGCCAGGAGATTGAGGGAAGGGATTATCCAGCATACCGCATGCAGCTTTGGGACCCTCAATACAGGTAAAATGTTGGCAAGCTGGAGGAGCTTTAGCAAAGGGCCCCCAAGATGGTCAGGGCCTGGAGCATTTTGCCTTTGAGCAGAGGCTGAAGGAGCTGAGTTTGTTCAGCCTGGAGAAGCCTACCAGTACCTACGAGGAGGTTATGGAGAATAAAGAGCCAGGCTCTCCACCATGGGGCATGTTGGGAGGATGAAAGATAATGGGTGTTGGGTGAAAGAGCAGATGTTCAATCTGGAGATAAGGAACAGATTTTTCATCAGTCTCAGGGCTAGTCCTGGGTATGGTGGCCATGAGCCCTGCCTGCCCTCCTGCCTGGCACAGTCGGTTGGGTGGCTGTAACAAAGGTGCCCCCAGAATGAGCACCCAGGCGTGTCTCTTTCACCTGCATCACCCCACACTGGTCCCCACATTCAACAGCCAAATGCACCCCCTTTGCTGCCATCTCCATCTCCCCTCTCCCATAGGCTGACAGAGCCAGGGTGGGACACGTTATGTTGTGCTCATGCAACAACGTTGGTGCTGAGATTGGACGCTATGGTGTGGAGCTGACCCCAGCGAGAAAAGATGTTGTTAAACGGCAGATTTGCAGTGGTGGCCACCGTGCTGGTTTTGCAATGGAGAGCTTCTGCCCCTTTTACGAAAAGGATCTACTCCTACCAAGATACATTTGGTGTTTCAAGCTGTCACTGGCAGAGGTCCTTCGAAGTCAATCTGCAGTCGTGTCCATGGGCCTTCAATACATTGGTGCTGGACTGGGCCTTTTACTCCAGCGTAATGTGCGTTGATCATGGCGTAAGAAAGACTGTTCTTACACCAGCGGTCTACATCCTTCTTCACGTTAGGCCACCGCTCAGTGTCCTTCACTGTGTTCAGAGGGTTTGCCTTAGCTCATGGATAAAGCAGATTAGATCTCCTCAAGTATTCGGAGGAACAATCCGATGCTTATTGCCTTTTGCATCTACGGCATAATAAATATTACTTTCCCTTAATACGCGGTCTTTCACATTACTCCCTCTCATTTCCCTTGTTCGAAGGGGATGTTTTCCCAAACTGGGGCAAGCTGATGAGCTCCACCACAGCCACTTGAAGTGACTTGCTCTTGAATTTTTCCACCTGACTTGGCCATATATGGCCCAATAGTGTTCATGGATGCTCATGTGTCTACTAATAATTGCGCCAAGTTTCTTGGGTTCCTCGTGGCCATTTCAACTCTTTCCCCAAGAATCCACTGGCAAGGGTGCCAGGACCTGTGGCCGCAGCCCACAGGAACTTGGGCCTCCCCGGCACAACATAGAGACCTTCTCCAGGACCTACTCTTGAGTTCCCAGACTTCAGTGATTGCATTGCATTGATCATGTCTTATGTCAGTGATTCGACATTGCTCTGCTAGAAACTGAGCTGCTGTTCTAGCTCTCTCTAACACACTTCCTAAAACTTCCTTTACTTCTGTTTGTAAATCTTGTACTTTTCCAACTTTAACTCCAGCTGTCTGATTTTTAACCAGGTATTATGTCTGTGGGCCCTAAGACCTTCCTCTCTGCTGATTAAGGTGGTTCTTTTAATTTGGGGATTTCCTTCTCCTTCACTTTCTGCGTGTCCTTTTGTATGTCCTTCACCTTCTCATCTGCTTCTCTCAGGATATGCTGTGAATCACGTCAGGGTTCAAATGGCACAAGCTTCCTTTCTATTGCCTTTTCAGTTTCCCAGTTTTAAATGACTAACATATGCTGCACAGGTTGCAGAAGTGGAATCTGCTACTTTAAAACAGTCCATCCTCCAAGGGCATTTCCCTTGTTTAATCACCCACTTAGGGAGTTTTGTAACCTTCTTTTCCTTCTTAGCATATTTTCCAGCTCAGGCTGCATGGTCTGTTTGATCCTGTGCACTTCCCATGCTGCCATCACACAAGCAAACCCTAGCAAGAACTTTGCTGCCTACCAAGGTTAAATCGCGACACACCCTCATTCACAAGCCTTCCACTTCTACTGCAGCACTTCTCTCTGAGTTTATGGACCATGGAATGAAATGGGGATGAGAGTGTTCCTTAGGACAGCTTCCCAGAAAAAAATGCTGTTTGAGTCCGACCAGGGGTGTGTCAGCACCTACTCCTGAAGTCAGCCAACCAAATATTGAATGAACAAAGAGTTATTTGTCGAGGGTTGTCTGTGTGCAAAGGCCTTCTTCAGTCCAACAGCGCAGCACCTTTACACTGTAGGGTTGGGAAGCTGTCCAGGAGCTTCAAACCAACCCATGACTTAGACCCTCGCCCCGGGATAACATATTTGGCATGGGTCTTGAGGAAACCAGAGGGTAAAGGGTGAAGGGGTTAAGATAAATAATCTCAAAAAGGAGAATTTCTTACTCCAGCACTGCAACTCTGTACACAGGTGTGGTGGGATGACCCCAGCAAGCACCTAAGCACCCACACAGCTGCTAGCTCATTCTCTTCTAGAGGGATGGGGGAGAGAATCTCTCTCTTCTGAGCAAAACGGAGAAAACTCATGGGTTGAGACAAAGGCAATTTATGAAGTGAAGCAAAGCTGTGCACACAAGCAAAGCAAAATAAGGAATTTATTCACTGCTTCCCATCAGCAGACAAATGTTTCTCCATGTCCAGGCAAGCAGGGCCTCAGCACGTGTAACAGTTACTTGGAAAGACAAACACCATAATCACAAACAAATCCCCCTTCCTCGTCCTTTCCCTGACCTTTAATTACTGAACATGACATCATATGATAGGGAATATGCCTTTGGTCAGTTGGTGTCAGCTGTCCCAGCTGTGTCCCCTCCCAACTTCTTGCCCACCTCAAGCCCTACTCACTGTGAGCAGAGAGTGGTAAAAAGGGACAACCTCAATGCTGTGCAAGCACTACTCAGCAAGCCTCACATTGCTCAAATTGCTCAGCAATAGTCAAAAAGCTCCGGCCGGGAGCTTTCTCCAGCACGGGCTTTCTATGGTCTGCAGTTTGCTTCAGCGTACATCCACCTGCTCCGGCGTGGGGTCCTCCATGGGCTGCAGGAGAGATATCTGCTCCACTGTGGACATCCACGGGCTGCAGGGGGACAGCCTGCTTCACCATGGTCTTCACCATGGGCTGCAGGAGAATCTCTGTTCCGCTGCCTGGAGCACCTCGTCCCCCTCCTTCTTCAAGTGACCTTAGTGTCTGCAGAGTTGTTTCTCTCACATCTTCTCACTCCTCTCTCCCAGCTGTTGTGCAGCAGTTTTCCCACCTTCTTAAATATGTTATCACAGAGGTGCTACCAACGTTGTTGATGGGCTCAGCTTTGGCAAGCAGCAGGTCCGTCTTGGAGCTGGCTGGAACTGCCTGTCT
Organism: Mycteria americana; assembly: GCF_035582795.1. Lineage (NCBI taxonomy): Eukaryota > Metazoa > Chordata > Aves > Ciconiiformes > Ciconiidae > Mycteria > Mycteria americana. The sequence goes on from NW_027445624.1 coordinate 2,149,152, forward strand.
CCAACATGGGGGCAGCTTCTGGTGTCTTCTCACAGAAGCCCCCCTTGCAGCTCCCCTGCTACCAAAGCCTTGTCCCGTAAACCCAATACAGCTGCATTGTAAAGAGTATTCATTTTGAAGTGCATTATGAAGGCTCAGGACAGGGATCTTATCAATGTCTATACATACCTGATGGGAGGGAGTGAAGAAGAGGGAGCCAGGCTCTTCTCATTAGTGCCCAGTAACAGAACAAGAGATTAAAAAAGATGAAATTCCGCCCGAACATGAGAAAACACTTGCAGAATGTGAGGGAGGTCATGCACTGGACGCGGTTGCCCAGAGGCGTTGTGCACTCTCCATCCGTGGAGATACTCAAAATCCAACTGGAAATGATCATCAGCACCCTGCTGCAGCTGACCCTTCTTTGAGCAGACTGTTTGGACTAGATGATCTCCAAAGGTCCTTTCCAACCCCAACTGTTCTGCGATTCTGTGATTCTGTAATGTCTGGCAGTGTTCCTGAGAACTTTTCTGTGGTATCCCCAAATCAGTTTGAGCCCTGGTGTCCATGGAGCAGAGCCTCTTTTTGAGGATGAAGTCATTCACCATGTAACGCTGAGGATCGGGTGAACCAGGGATTACAAATGCCAGCAAATCCTCAACGCACAGCAGTGTCCAGTGCCCTCGCCTCCACTGTCCAGCCCCTCCCTCTAGAGGGGTTTGGGTCAGAAGGGACCTCTGGACGTCTCTAGCAGCATGGTCTGCTCTGAGCAGGGATAACTTTACAGTTAGGTCAGATTGCTCAGTGCTTTCTGCTGACCCAGCACTGATCCACTCTCATAGTGAGTTTTTCCCCCTTAAACTCATCAGAAATTAGAGTTTTGAAAGTCACAGGCCCCTGGCCCAGTGCTGGTCCACTGGTATAATGGGTTTGGGGTTTTTTTCTTTCCTTAACCTCATTTGAAATTTCTCTTACTGCTTCCTGCCCTTGTGATCTCGTGTTCTTCCCTTCCCTTCATGATGCTCACCCAGATCATCACACCTACTCAGACCAACGATAATCACAACCTACTCTCCAAGCACGACCTCACTGGGATCCTCTAGGACCATGCAGGCAGGCTGTTGTGGCCAGCTCCACACTGGAGGATTACGGCACTAAGAGACTGGGGGGCACCAGTCCTTCTTCAGCCACTTCCTAGGTCTGGTGGAGCACCAGGACAGCAAGGACTTGTGGCTCTGCACCATGAGCATGCTGTAGGATAGCGACAGACCCGGAGTCTGGACATTGCCTTGGATTAGCTGAATGCCAGCATTTTTCTATTTGAGGCAATTTTCCAGCCCAGGTCACCTCCCTTCTGACCTCTCCCCATCCTTACTCTGATCTGGGCAGCCTCTCCTGTCCCCCTCCTTGTGCTCTTCATGTGGTCCCAAGCTGTATAGGGATCACGGCTGCAAATCCCCCTGCCTAAGGGTCTGTGCATGTGGCAGGTGCTTGAAGGGACCATGGTGCCTTTCCAAGAAGAGTAGATGTGTTTGGTTGTGCCTGAGGATGAGACAAATCACGCTCTGGCCTCCCTTCCTCGTGCTTGCTGGGTCCCCACGGCCTCCTCTGGGATTGCAGAGTCTGTGTTTTCCTGAAGATACCTGCATTTAGTACTTTCCCTTTCAGTGACTCCACCTTGGGCAATCTCTTCTTTTGTGGGGCTCCAGTCACTGCCCGCCCCAGGCACATGCTGTCCATGGAGATATCCCATGCTCTTAAGGAGCTCCAGACTCCCCTCCTTAAGGACATCATCTGCATGTCGTGTGTGGGACAGACATGGCAATGTAATTCACTGACCAGTCACCATCTCCAGTCAGCAGACACCAATGGGTTAGTCTTAAATCCAACCCTCTGTCTCTAACAGGCCATAACATGACATTGAGCTCTTGGCTCCTGAATCCATGGAGCAACAGGCCCTTTGGGGAGCAGTTGCTCATGCCGATTCCAGGCACCAGCTTTGGATGAAGAGCCCAACCTTCTGGCAGAGCACTGCGGAGATCCCATTTTATTACAGACATCCTATGAGAGAGGCAGCTCTGACCAGTGTTAAACATACCTTTATACAGGCTCCAAGATGGAGACCAGATTCATTTCTCAGTAGAAATGAGTTGAAGCTAAACATTTGCGTAGGAACAAAATAACCACAGATTACCAGAAAATTATAATGACAACAGTATGATAACGATAATGATGATAATTCTAACGATGATAGCGATAATAATGCAAAAGACAAAAGGACAGGCCTGGAATGAGATACCTAGGGAGTCATTTGTGCAGAGAGAAGGGAAGTTTATCACTATGGAGAAACATCCATGAAATCACTTTCCTAATGGCATCCTTGAGCTCCTTGTTCCTCATGCTGTAGATGAGGGGGTTCAACGTTGGAGGTACCACTGAGTACAGAACAGCCATCACCAGATCTAGGGAAGGGGAAGCGATGGAAGGGGGCTTCAGGTAGGCAAACATGGCAGTGCTGAAAAACAGGGAGACCACAGCCAGGTGAGGGAGGCATGTGGAAAAGGTCTTGTGCCGTCCCTGCTCAGAGGGGATCCTCAGCACGGCCCTGAAGATCTGCACATAGGACAGCACAATGAAAATAAAACACCCAGATGTTAAACAGATACCAACCAAAACAACCCCAACTTCCCTGAGGTAGGAATTGGAGCAGGAGAGCTTGAGGATCTGGGGAATTTCACAGAAGAACTGGTTTATGGCATTGCCTTGGCAGAGTGGTAGTGAAAATGTATTGGCAGTGTGCACCATAGCATTGAGAAAACCACTGCCCCAGGCAGCTGCTGCCATGTTGGCACAAGCTCTGCTGCCCAGGAGCGTCCCATAGTGCAAGGGTTTGCAGATGGCAACATAGTGGTCATAGGCCATGATGGTGAGAAGAGAAATCTCTTCTGTAATCAAGAAGGCAAACAGAAACACTTGGGCAGTGCATCCTGCATAGGAAATGTCCCTGGTGTCCCAGAGGGAATTGGCCATGGATTTGGGGACAGTAGTGGAGATGAAGCCCAGGTCAAGGAAGGAGAGGTTGAAGAGGAAGAAGTACATGGGGGTGTGGAGGCGGCAGTCACAGGCTACGGCGGTGATGATGAGGCCGTTGCCCAGGAGGGCAGCCAGGTAGATGCCCAGGAAGAGCCAGAAGTGCAAGAGCTGCAGCTCCCATGTGTCCGTGAATGGCAGGAGGAGGAACTGGGTGATGGAGCTGCTGTTGGCCATTTGCTGCCTCAGGGCATGGGGACCTGTCCAAAGAGGAAAGCACACTGAGAAGTTAGGACAGACTTCTTTGAGAAAATCTCTATGTATTAGCCAACACTCCCCTGCCTTGTTCCTTGTTCCCACCCAAACACACATTACCTCCGTCCTTGCTCGTCTCGCTGGCTGGAGCTCTGGCTTGTGCAGGCTGAGTGTGTTGCTACGAGCAGTGGCCTCTGCCCATCAGCTCCGGAGGGGTCAGCCCTTCTGTGTAGCAGAGGGTACCACGGAAAGGGTGTGAAATCACAATTTACGTCACATATAATGCACTCGTAATGCAGAAGGGCTGTTCAGCATCTTCCAACATGACAACCCCAGAGAGACTGTTGGATGGCCTAAAACTGTAGTGACCAGACAGAGCCAGCTCATTCCCCGGCCCCAAGCACTGTATCGCCCAGAGCCCTACGGCTTAGGATGGGCTGGGGCACTTTGTTCCCATGGACGTGTTTACAGGGCAGGAGCCAACGTTTCAGTATGTGACCTGCAGCTGAAACCCTCCTCCCCAGAGGCTCTGAGGGCAAGAACAAGGGCAGCACAGACAGGAGGCAAAACACGGAGAAATGCCCCAATGCTTCTGCTGAGGGAGGCGGAAAAGGGCGAGAGAGATGGGTACTGGTGAGTCTAAACTCATCAAGGGTCAGGACTCCAAGGGGGTGACACAGCCTGGGAACAGGGGGCAGAAGCTCTGCTGGGTGGGAGAGGAGACCAGGGAAGGTGTCTGCACTGCAGGGGACGGCAGGGACATTCCCAAATCCCCTGCCCTCAGCATTTCTGGTAGCGGCTCCCTGTCCCTCCGAGCCTATGTCTCTGCTGCCTGGACCTGTCCCTCCTGGCAGGAGCTCGTTCTCTGTCCCCACATCTGCTCCCTGTCAGTACTCACAGACCCCATCCCAACAACAGTGTGGTCAGGTCTGCCCTGCAGACACCTCCTGGCAGCAGGCGCTGAACAGGGGCATCTCTGTGTGTGCAGGGGTGAAGGAGAAGCTCAGACAAGCCCTAAGAAGATTTGCGGTCTCAGTGCCTTCTGCAGCACAGAGAAATAAATTCCCATCTCTCCCTGCCTATCCAGACAACCAAGAAGAGAAACCTCAAAGCACAAACCTTCCCTTTCAAGTCAATGCTGCCTTGTTGCACTTCTTCAAAAGGATCTTCAGAAAGATCCTGGGGGTGATGTGGAGCTGTGAGCAGCCCTGAGCCACGCAGCACCCTCTCAGCAGCAGAAGAGCCCTGCCCTGCTGGGGTGTCAAATCCTTCCACCCACAGCTTCTCCCCGCAGCACTGTGGGGAGCTTCCTGGGCAGGCTGAGTGCTGACCCTGGCAGGCAGCAGAGTCCCTGCAGCAGCACACAGCCTCCTGGGGTGCAGGGCCCCTGCTCTGAAGGACAGCCCTGGGCACCCCTGCCTGCACACCCAGCTGCACACCCCTGCAGGCCTCCCTAGAAGAAGGGGGTGGTCGTGCCCTGTCCCTCTGAGGGTGCAGCAGGGAAGCCCTGCTCTGCAGCACAACCTTCTCCACACACAAGAAACCCAGAGAGCCATCCTGCCAGATCCTACCTGCTCTGGGATCTGCCAGCTCTAGGAGACCCCTCCAGCATACTCTGGTGGCCCTGTAGCCGGAAACTTACTGTGTTAAGGGCTGTGAAGATTTCTCCTCCAGTGAGCTCTCAGCATCCTCCCACTCCACACTGCCTTTAAACTCTCATCTATCTCCCCTTGCTGCCTGCAGGCAGTGTCTCAGCCCTGCTGTGCTCTGCAGAGCATCTGCTCCTGGGCAGAGCTGTCTGCCTGAAGCACTGCATGCTTGCCGTGAGCTTCCTCCGTCTCAGGACCCCACCGCAGCTCAGCAGCAGAGGACCAACCCAAGGCGCCACTTTCTCTGCCCCCTCTGGGCTCCCTCGAGGTGTCCCCGGGGCTCCAGGGCTGACACCGCCGAAAGGCAGCAGGATCATCCCTGGGGAATGTACTTTGGAGTCAACAAAAGCATCACTAATGGTGCCTCTCTAAACATTGGAGGGGGACTGATTCCTGCAGCAGAAATTGTCCTGCCAGAGCATGGTTGTCTGCGAGAGGTGTAAATGTTCCCCTCTGGACACCGCAGGTCCTGTCCCATAAGACGAAGGACAGACAGACAGGGACAGGGAGGGCTTGGCTTCCCCTGTGCTGGGCAGTGGTTCAGCTGAGGCAATGTAGGCATCTCCTTCCCAGCTGGAAGAAGCACGACTCAGCTCCCTCCATGCACCCCACACAGCCACAGCAGATGGGATTCCTCTTGCTTCAGTTCAGGGGTGCACAAAAGCGTTGCCTGCAGGTGAGCCCCTGCTCTGAGCCCCTCGTCTTTATTCTGTGGGCGCTCAGTTGCTCACCCACACACACTTGGTGATGACTGAGGGGCCAGGGTTGGTCTAAGACATGTGCAAGTGTTTGCAAGCTGTGATGGAAAATCTCTGAGAATACCCACATCCTTCCCGAGCATCAGCTGAGGTCCAGAGGTGGAAGGGGGATTTCCTTGGCCATCCTAAATGACACCGACCTGTACGTTTAGGGCACCTGCGTGCACCTTGTCACATATATCTCTGGAGCACACAGAGCTCTTGAGCTGACCAAACAGAGCAGTGCATCAGAAGGAGACCCGGGTCTCTCTCTATCCAGTGCATTTACTAGAGCACCAGTCACTGCAAAGCCACCCCCTTCTCTAATACAGCGTCACCTGCTGACTTCCTCCTGCAGCTCCTCCACCCACTGCCTGAGGGATTCCACTAAAATATCTTAACATGTCCACATCCCTGCACTGAAGACATCTTATTTATTTCAGGGCTCTCATTTTAACTACATTTTAAAAAAAGCCTCCACTGCCTGGCCAGCTGCCTGGAGTGCCTAATACAACTCCATTCTGCAGGCAAACACAGCACAGGGCCTCCAGGAAAGCTGTGCCCTGTTGGAGCTGGCGTGGGACAGACACCCCAGGGCCTCCCAAAGGGGTCTGGTGCCAGTGTGCCATCATCTGAACTCCAACACCACACCATGGCACAGCCCCTTCTCGGCTCCTTCCAGTGTGTTTACTAGAGCACCAGTTACTGCAAAACATAGACATATCCAAATCTCTGAACTGAGGAGACCTTCTTTAATTCCGGGCTCTCTTTTAATGCCCTAAGAAAGGCGAATAGTGCTACGCGAGGTGCTTGGGATAGCCAGCACCATCTCTTGCCACAGCTGAGGTGCTGAGCTCTTGAGCCCAAATGTGCACAGCCAGGAGGAGCTGGAGCACACACAGACGGAGCTGAAGCTTCTGAGCGCTGTGACACTTTGGAATGAAGTGAGATGTGGCGAGACAACTTGTTCAACTGGGCTGCAGCAGTGGAGGGATATAGGCTCTGCAGGAGAGAGTGGCAGGGAAGACGAGGACGGAGGATGGCCTCTGTGTCAAGGGGCAGCTCAGATGGATGGAGCTCCTTTATGGGATGGGCAACTGCTGAGGTTTCTCCCTGGGAATCTTGCCCATTGGCTTCATGTACTGCCAAGACTTTGTATCTGTTGCTGGTTGGTACGTAGGGGGAAACGGCTGGACGTGATATCCTGCTGCCATGGGTCACCAGAGACCATGGTGCCTCCTTCTCCAAGATGCTGTCTATTCACTGTTGACACTCCTTGCCTGGTAGTCCTTGGAGGTCAGTGCCATGGGGTTGTCTCGTCCCACTTGGTGGGTTGCGAGAGGGGTGAATCTTTTCGATTCCCCGACGGTTTGTGTACCGACAAAAGCCGATCTCTGCTCGAAAGAGCCGCGTGGTCGGTACAGTCACGACAATGACTCAGAGGAACAGGCTGGCCAGCAACTTTATTAACCGGCAAATTCCACAAACGGACAAACTTAACGAACTGGTGAGCTCAACGAACAAACAGAGGCAATGGAGCGATTTTCCGGGCAACCCGTCACAATTTATCCCAAACTTGCATATATTGGAAGAGTAGAGGGAGAGAGAAGCGAGAAAAGGAAAGGAAAAGAGAGGAGGAAAGAGAAAGAAAAAGTATCACCACCCTTGGATCCCGTGATGATGATGACAGACGTGGCAATCCTCCAGTGGTGGGTGCGCGTGTGGTTCCCTGGAGGGTGTGTCTTTTATAAGCAAATCCCTGCCTCCAGGTACGCCCCTTCAGGACTTACATGGTTCTTGTTCTAGAAAGATCTCCATCTTCTGCGCAGGTGCTGGGGGAGGGGGTGTTCACAAGGGGTCTCTCGGGTGGTTGCAAGCCCCTTCCTCAGATCAACTCTGTGACCTCTGGCCATACATGGTAAGGTCCGGCGGAACCCAGAACCGTGCATCCTCCGACGAGCTCTCCACATCCCGCACATCCTGCTCCCCCTCTCCCACACCCCGTGCTCGCCGACCTGCAGTCGCCATGCAAATAGCGCCTTGCCTTGCCACAATGTTTGAGACATTAACTCTTTCAGTCTCTCACAGGGCTTCCAATGTTTCTTCTTGCAATGCCTCAAATAAGATTCTGTCTATTTCTTGTTCCGCCTCTCTTATACAGCATCACCTCCTGACTGCTTCCCGCAGCTCCTCCACCCGCTGCCTGAGGGACTCCACCAGAGCACACCTTGCGCAGGTGGAGCTTGCACCCTCCTCCACCCAGGAGCGTGGGGTACAGACTTTCCTGCCCTCCACCTGGACAGCAGCTTCCCTGAGAGGAAGTGGCCACCTCCACTCATCCCAGGCTAGGCTGGCTAGGGAGATGGTGCCCAGCTGCTGCAGAGCACAGCCCTCACCTGGTTTCTGCCACCATGCTTCTGATGACCTCAAAGCACTGCCTAAGAAGCCTTTCTAATTCCCTGGAGACCTCAAGCTGCTGGGTAGGTTTGCACAGCTGACAGCTAGCTGGGGTGATCAGTGGGGCCGCAGCCTAAGCCTGCCTTTGAGCAGAGCAGGCAGCAGCCCCACCACTGGAAGAGTGCGCTGCCCTTCTCACGCGCCCTTCCATGCAAAGTGCTGTGCAAACTGCTGCTTGCAGCGCTCCTGCTCCCTGGCGCTCCCCGGGGGCTTCTTTTATGCGGCTTCCTGGAGGAGGAATCAGCAGTGCCCGTGCCACCTGAAGACTCACGGTGTCAGTTTTGCAAGCCCACCCTCTGATCCATTTTAGATGTGCGCTTTAGGATGGGAAATCCTGCCTGGTGTTGATCATATCGCTTACTTCGACCTTGCCGACAGAAGATGCTCGGCAGGACTAATGGAGAGGCAGACTGTTATTTTGCAAAGATAGGTCTTTAGGCAGATTAAGACTTGTCTTATGCAAAACACACAGACACCCCAATGCTTACAGTCTGGAGCTCCAGCAGATGTGCTTCCCAGGGAATGGGATGGCAGAGGATAAGAAAGGGATGGCTTGGCAACCACCCTGGGATTTGGGAAACTAGGGAGTGCTCTCCTCTTCCCCACCACTGCTTCTCTCGGTGAGATGCTTAAGAAAACTCGACCAGCTATTCACAGTTGCGTCAAGTAACTCATGTCTACTTGCAGCCAATGGAGTCGTGCAGTTCAAATTTTGAGCTTTCATTGGAGCCCAAGGCATTTCCTCCACTCAAACTATCTGCACCCCCACCTGACCCCGACTACTGTGTGAAACAAGTGTCCCGGCCCTCCAGGCAGGATGGGGAAAAGCTTGAACTTCTCCCTCATCCTGCACTATGCATCACAGTGAAGAGTCTGGCTCTGTCTGCTACGAAGATGCAGGCATTCAAAAGCCATGGGCTGCTCTGAGGTGCCCCTGAAGCTTTCCCTTCTGCAGGCTGAACAAGCTCAGCTCCTTCAGCCCCTTCTCAGAAGGCAAGTGCCCCAGCCCTAGACCATCTTGGTGGCCCTCTGTTGAACTCACTCCAGTTTCCTCATCTCTCTCCCTTTTATTGAGGGCCACAAATCTGGATGCAGTACCTACCAGTAGTCTAACGAGTCCTGAGTAGAGGACGATCAACACATGCCCAGTCTCCTGGCTATGCTCCTCTTCATATAGCCCACCACACTGCTGGCCTTCCTCAGTGCTGACTTGTCTTTTGCCTAATGGCCCTCAGGAACTCCAGCACCTTTTCTGCAGAGCTACTCCCAAGACAGGTGGTCCCCAGCCTGTACCATTGCAGGGGCTCAGTCCACCTCTGGTGCGGGACTCTGCATTTCTCCGTGCTGGTTGTCATGAGGCTCCTGTTGGCCCATGCCTTTGAGCCTACCTAGGTCCTTCTGGATGGCAGCCTTGCCCTGGTGTGTCAACCAGTCCCACCACCTGGGTATCAGGTGTGCAGACTTCACAAGAAAGACCTCCAGGTCATTAGAAAAATGTTAAACCAGACGGGTCCCAGGACCCTCCAGGACTCCCCTTGCCACCAGCCTCCAGCTGCAATATTTCCCATTAACTGACTTTCCGAGAGCAACTCTCTGACCACTTTTTACCAACGTACATATTCACCAATGCAGCCCATTATGTGCTACCTTGGAGACAAGGCTCTTGTGGGGGATGGTGTTAAAAGCCTTGCTCAAGGCAAGGCAAATGACATCTACTGCTCTTCCCTGGTGCAGAAATCCAGCCCTGTCATCAGAAAAGGCAGAAGTGTAGCTTGGCTGTGATCCACCCTACACAAAGCCATGCTGGCTGTTCTCAGTCACTGTCTTCTTCCTGGCCCAGAAATGTGACCCAGGAGGACATGCTCTGTGACACACTTTTTGTGCAACATTTGCTTTTCACCAATGATCAGATGGGTCCCTTCATCTCCACCACCATTCGAGGATGATACAGAATGGCCTCCCTGTGACATGGACCTGTTCTCTCAGCACTCTTGGGCGCAGCCCCTGCAGTACCATGCTCTCTTCATAGAATCATAGAACGGTTTTAGTCGGAAGGGGCCTTTAAAGATCATGGAGTCCAACCCCCTGCCATTGCTCAGGGACACCTTTCACTAGATCACGCTGCTCAGAGCCCTGTCCACCCAGATGAAGGGGGGCTTTTTCGCTTCTCTCCCATCCCGCTGGGGAAGGGGGGAAGGGAGCAAGGGAACAAATGGGTGCGTGCTTAGTGGCTGGCCATGCTCAACCCACCAACCCCCTGAAATGTCACCAAGGGGCTTTGCGTGAGCAACTGACTCCCTCCCTCCATCTCCATTGGCTCTAGTGGGAGCTTAGTCAAGGAGCTCCCATGCAGACACCTCTTTTCTGCACACCTGGCCTGAGGGAAAGGGAATCACAGCTCCTGTGGGTTTGTGGCATGAACTGGAGGGAGATGAATCACCTGAGAGCCTGGAAGCCTGTAACCAAAGTCTGACTTCTGCATTGACTCAGTTGCATCACTGCCTTCCATGGGGAAACAAACCCCTCCCTCTCACTGCCTAGTATTTGGGGAGGAATAGGGGTTTTCAGAGGGAGAACTTGTCACCTCTTTTAGTCAACCGTTCTCTGAAAGGACAAACCACACGGCTGGACTCTGCCGCTCTCTCCCCAGATTAGAGACATGATGTAGGTGTTTACTTCAGCCTCCTTCCAAGAAGGTTCCCCAGGAGGGACCCTGCTGCTTTGTCAGCACTGGAGACCAGGGAGCTCCTCAAGGAGTCTGTGGGGCAGAGGAAGTCACACCTTCAGCTGCCCTTGTGCTCCTGGGCTGGCACAAGCTCCTGGGACTGAGAGAGCTCATGGCAACGGATGCATGGCACCTGCAGAAAGACAGCCAAGTCCAGCAGCAGCTCCTCTGCAAAGAGCAGCAGGGCTCAGGGCACTGCCTGCAGGTGACGAGACAGGATGAGCAGCTCGGAGAGAAGGAAAAGGCAGCCTGGAGTGGGAGGACGGAGGAGGGCTCATAGCTGGGGAGATCTTCCCAGTCCTTGACACAGTAAGTCTCTGGCTGCAGGGCAGCGCAGCTGCTGTTCCCAAAGAGGTCTTCCGAAGCTGCCACATCTAACGGGCGTGGGATCTGTCAGGATGGCTCTCACAGCTTCTCAGGGGTGACTGAGAAGGGGGAACTCCCCACAGCACTGCAGAAGGTCTGGGTGGAAGGAGCAACCCCTGGCAGGGCAGGGTCATTCTTCCATGTGGAGGGTGTTATGTGGGACAGGGATGCTCACAGCTCTAGCTAACCATTTCTAGATGGGGACTTTTCAAGGGGAAGGTAAAGTCACCAGGTACCTGAAAGCTCTTGCCTGACCTTGGGTTGCTTTGGGTTTTGGTTTTGGTTTTTTTGCAGGGTTTTTTGTGTTTTTTTTTTTTTTTTTTTTCCAGTTTTTCCCCATTGTCAATAGTGAGATGGAAACAGTATTAGGGGTTTAGGTTTGGGGGTGAGACTCCTAAAATGTTACTCTGAAAGATCAAGAGGTGTGTGAGGAACCTCAGGAAGTCCCTTCAGCCTCCCCTGCCCCCCCAACCTATAGGCAGCACCAACATCTCCTTGGCAGTTGCCATCATTCTCATCAGGGCTTTTCTGAACTGCTCCTTAGCAGCTGCAAACACAGAGCTGCTCCTGAAAACCTCTCTCCCGGGAGGTTTGTGGAGGGCAGAACTGAGCACACAGAGGGTGGGATGGGGTCTGTGAGCATGGACAGGGAAAAGGCACAGGGGCAGAGAAACAGCTCTGCTCCTCTCTTGTGGGAGACGGGATCTGGACCATTCCCTTTCAGCCTGTGCGCTGCAGACACCTGCCTCTGAGCACGGCCCCCCTTGTCTCCTCTCCCACCCAACAGAGGGCTCTACCCTCCAGGCCATGGGGTCTAAGGCATGAGTCTCCTCCTCTGCAGTTAGGTCTCCAGCAGAAGAGAGGTGCATCTCTCCCGCAACGTGCTCTTTTCCTGCTGCATGACAAAGGGGCTGAGAGCAACTGGCTGGCAATGTCACCATCCGGACGTTGATACGGGGGAAGGCTTTCCTGAGAGCCCGCCTGTCTCTCGCTCTCTCCATGCCTCCTTTGGCAGGAGGAGCACGGCCACGATCCCTGTTTCTCCATCTCTCCCTGCTGCTCTGGTCCCTCTTTTCAAGATCGATGGGACAAAGGGCAGGGCGCTCAGCTGCGGTTCAGCTACTGGCCCTGAGAGTCCTTCCATGCAGGTGACTTCCTTTACGGCAGTGAGACGTCCAACCCCACTTCTAAAGTGTGGAGCTGTGGCAATGCAGCGTGTGGGGTTGGGGAATGAGCCCACTCTCTTTTAAAGAGACCCCCACCTTCAGGACACCTGACTGTCCCCCTGGCGTGTCCTGGCAGGCTGTGGGTAGTGCTGCAGAAGAGCACAGCTCTCCTGCAAGCTCCTTCTGGTAGCTGACAGTCCCTGGTTTGCTCATCTGAGCCAGGAGCCTCTTCACATCCTCCCTGCCACTCTCTCCCTATCAGGGCTGAGAACGAGACAGCTCTCTGGAGATCTGCCCTCTGAAACTGGACTCCTCTCTTCTTTGCACAGTCTAGATTCCTTTGCAGAGTGAGCTCTGAGTGCAATCGTCCTCTAGCTGAGAGAGGTGCCAGCACAGGGCAGTTGTGAGCAAGACCACTGAGCGCAGCCGCTCTCTTGAGGCTGCACTAGGTTACAGGGAGCTTTTTTGGTCTCGAGTGACTGCCCAGTGTTTACCCTGAGAGCTAAGGAAAAGACGAGAATTTCTACCATTGCAATGAACACCAGACACAGGTATCTAAACAAGTCTGCTCTTCTAGAGTCTATACTCACCTCCTCAACCCCATTCCATGCAAAGCAGGCAGTGAAACTGCTGAATCTTCACCGCTTGAAAAAGGCATGCATTGGAGCTTACATTTCTATGCAGGCATTTCTTGCGCTCCGTTATCCAGCCAGTGCCTGGAGAAATAGTGGATGCGGTGTATTGATGTGTGGACAGGGATAAACCCTCTGCAATGGGCCAGGTCACCTCTGCCTCCTGCCTTTCCTTGCCTTGAGAGAGAGCTGATAGTGGTAGACTGAAATCTGTCAACGAAGGAAAAGTAGGAGGATATGAATACTGTCCTCTTGCCTCCAAGAAGCAGCTGGGCGTGCTCCTCATTTCACCTCTCATGGTGGTCAATAGGAATATACCTGCTGGGTGACAAGACTAAGCCCTCCGCAGTCAGCTCAGGGCGTCCTGCCCCTGGAACAACAACCAGAAGGCTTTTTCCACCTCTGTGTTAACACTGCTGCAGAGCAGGACTACCTCCTTTGGACCCATGGGCAGAGGACTCTGATCCTCACAGCTCACGCAGCCAGCACAAACTGGAGGTCCAGCTAGACACCTGACAGAATGTCCCCCAGAGAGCTAGGAAGGCAGTGGGCAGAGTTTCTGGGTCGCATGCAATGGGTTTTGCTCAAGCAGGTCTGTTTGAACTTGTCTTTTCCTCCTTGGACAGTCACGCACTCTTGGAAGGAGCAAATGTCCAACAACAGCAGCTCCATCACCCCATTCCTCCTCCTGGCGTTTGCAGACATGCGGGAGCTGCAGCTCTTGCACTTCTGGCTCTTCCTGGGCATCTACCTGGCTGCCCTCCTGGGCAACGGCCTCATCATCATCGCCATAGCCTGTGACCACCATCTCCACACCCCCATGTACTTCTTCCTCCTCAACCTCTCCCTCCTCGACTTGGGCTCCATCTCCACCACTGTCCCCAAATCCATGGCCAATTCCCTCTGGGACACCAGGACCATATCCTATGGAGGATGTGCTGCCCAGGTCTTTTGGTTTCTCTTCTTTGTTTCTTCAGAGTATTACCTTCTGACCGTCATGGCCTATGACCGCTATGTAGCCATCTGCAAACCCCTGCACTATGTGACCGTCATGGACAGCCGAGCTTGCATCAAAATGGCAGCAGCTGCCTGGGGCAGTGGTTTCCTCAATGCGGTGCTGCACATTGGAAACACATTTTCCATTCCATTCTGCCAAGGCAATGCTGTGGAGCAGTTCTTCTGTGAAATCCCCCAGCTCCTCAAGCTCTCCTGCTCGCACTCCTACGTCAGGAAAGCTGGGTTTACTGTGGTCAGTCTTTGCGTAGCTTGTGGGTGTTTTCTGTTCCTTGTCCTGTCCTATGTGCAGATATTCACGGTTGTGCTGAGGATCCCCTCTGAGCAGGGACGGCACAAGGCCTTTTCCACGTGCCTCCCTCACGTGGCCGTGGTCTCCCTGTTTGCCAGCTCTGCCATGTTTGCCTACCTGAAGTCCCACTCAAGCTCATTCCCAGCTCTGAATCTTGTGGTGGCCGTTCTGTATGCAGTGGTGCCTCCAGCAGTGAACCCCCTCATCTACAGCATGAGGAATCAGGAGCTCAAAGAGGCACTAAAGAGACTGATCCGCTGTCTGCTGTTGCAGCAGGAATAAGCTGCCCTTCTCTTTCCACAGGCGATTCCAAGTTTGTCTCAGGCCAGGCTTGATTATTTGGTTCTTTTCTTCTCTGCTTGAACATTGCCTTTGGAAAGCAGTTTTTGGAGTCACCGTGCTTCTCCAGAGGCAAGAACCTGAGCCTGAGGCTTGGGGAGGGAAGGAGCAAGGTTGACCATCGTCTCAGACCTCAAGGCACTGCTTCTCCTGCCTGTCCCATCCTCCTTAGGAGGCACAGTGGATCAATATCAATTGCAGAATGCTGCTATCAGCTCTCCTCTAAAGTGAAAAGTAATAAAATGTAGCCATGAAAATAAAAAATCATGTTTTGTCAAGTGCTCTTTGAAGTCTTCCTCTTAAGCAAAATGTGTCTACAAGGCCCCTTGATGGAGAAACCTGCCAAACCCTCTCCAGGATCTCAAGAAGCTGGGGTGCCTCTCTAAAGTGCCTGTAGAGGAATGCACACAGGATGGGGAATCAACACGATGAGTTAGAGGTCTGTGGGCAGTTGCAGGGCTACCATCTTACTGGCATCATGGGGACATGGTGGGATGGCTCCCACGACTGGAGTGTTGCACAGAGGGATACAGCTCTTTTGGAAGGCCTGTATGGGAAGACGAGGAGGGGGAGTTGCATTTTATGTGAGAGCAGCTGAAGTGGCTGGACATCGGCCTGGGGATGGGTGAGGAGCCAACTGAGAGCTTATGGTTTAGGATTCAAGGGAGGACTAGCTATCTCCAGAGAGCCTTTCCAACCCCAACTATTTTGTGATTCTGTGATGGTGGAATGCCTGGCAGTGTTTCTGAGAACTTTTCTGTCCTTTCCCCACACTGGTTGCACTCCCGGTGCCCGTGGAGCAGAGGCCTCCTTTTGAGGATGACCTCATTCGCCGTGTCACTCTGAGGAAAAGGTGCACCAGGGGTTACAAATGCCAGCAATGCCTCAACACACAGCAGTATCCCCTACCCTGACTGCTGTGTCCAGCTCCTTCCTCCTTGAGGATCTGAGTTGGAAGGGACCTCTGGAGGTCTCCAGTACCATGATATGCTCTGAGCATGGAGAACTTTAGAGTTACATCTGATTGGTCAATGCTTTCTCCAGGTGAGTTTTGAAAATCTTGGGGCCCCTGAACCAGTGCTGATCCACTCTCATGATCATACAAATATATCTCTGTAACTTTGTCTTTCCTTAACCTCCTGTGAAATTTCCCTTCCTGCTTCTTGTCCTTGCAATCTCTTGTCCTTTCCTTTCCGTCATGATCCCCAACCAGATCCTCAGCCCTACTCAGACCGAGGACTGTCACAACCTGCTCTCCAAGCACAGCCCCTCTGGGATCCTCAGGGCCATGCAGGCACACCACGGTGGCCAGCTCCAAGCAGAGGCATAGACTGCAGAGGGATTGTGGTAGTGGTTGTGAGCTGGCACCAGGGCGGAGACAGGGGTGTGCAATAATTGACTGGACTTAGAACGCTGTCAAATTACTTTAGCACTGCCACCTTAATCAACTTTGCGAAGCTGTTTCAGTGGAAGCCCTGAGAGGGCTCTGACAGGCAATCGTTGACTCTGATGGGTGGCTACATGTACCGTCCTTAGAAAATAAACCGTTGACCAAGTGTGAGACTAAGACTGGACTTAGCCGCACCTCGACTCCTCTCTGAGAAGGAGTTTAGAAAGCAAGGGGGTCCTGTCTGAACCTCGTGACTCAACGGGAGGGTTCCCCCCCTCCAGCCACTCCTCAGACTCCTACGCAACAGTGACTTTGAACACAAGAAGGGGCCATGGCAGCGGGTCAGCAGAGAAGAGCTCCAGCAGTGTTAAAGGAGAAGCCGCTGCCCGAGCATTCACACACCATTCAGGGAGTCGCACACACACCGCCCGAGACTTTAACTGCTAGGACCAAAGTCCCTTCGCAGCGGCAGCTCCACTGAGCTGATGGGTGCCCCTTTTCAACTCCTCGCTCACATACACTCGCTCTCGGGTGCTTTCTCTCCCCTCTGGCTCGACCCTAGGTTTCCCGAAGCAGAGCCTCCGAGACGACGCGCGCCAGGTGAATTTATTGGTACAGCAGTGAAAACAGCTCGAGCTGGGTGCCTCCGGAGAGGGAGCCAGAACAAAGAAATCCCTGGGTAATTATACCCTGTAAGGTATATCTGAGGTATATCTAAGGTATCTAAATTCCCCTCCCCTCAGGAGACTGTTCGGACCAATAGTAGTATTTGGGTCTGGGGTCTTCCCGTTCTTCATTGGGCCCTTTCATTGTCTCTTGGCGGGCCGATTCTTCTCTTCTCTCTAAGATCGCAGCTTCTGCTAAGGTTGAAGCCTCCTCATCTTTCTGGTTTGCATGGGTTTTGGGGGCCAAGTCAAAGTTCAGTGCACGGTCGGTGGATCTGGGTGAAAGTTCTTGTGGCCTAAGACTTCAGCAAGCCTTGCTACTAACGCCGAAGTGACTACTACAACAAGCAGCTCCCCTTCGCACCCAGTGGTGCTCCTGAGCGAGGATGGTCACAGAGGAGGGGAGGCACTGGGAGCTGTGGCGCCGGGAACCGACACTCGCCGCTGTGTCTTGGGGCTCCTGGCAGGCGGTGCTGGTGGCTGCAGCCCCCAAGCCACCCCCAACCCTGTGAGCAGCAGTGAGTCCTCTCCCAACCACTGGGAGCAGCTCTGGCTTCAGAAGGTCTGCTGGCAGAGCTGGGGTTGTGGTGCCCACCCTATGCTTCCAACTCATGGTGCCTCTTGGGATCCCAGAGTCATTGCGGTGACTGGGGTGACAGCCCTGCCTGGCTGGCGTTTGAAGGTAATTTGGGGATGTCCTGGCAGTGTGGCTCATGTTCACATGCTAATCCCTGCACCAGCACAGCCTTGCTGCCCCACATGTGGCCCCCCCCAGCCCAACCCTGCAGGCACCACATGGTGCAGGATGCATTCAGGGCTGGGGAAACATCCCCCTGCCGTGGTCTGCACAAGGGACGAAAAATACAAAGGGCCAGGATGGGGGGTGACTTTTGGGGGTTAGAGCCAGCACACAAGGTGGGGGAGGCTGTCCCAAGGACATGTGCTCGGCACACGGACTGACTAAGGGACAGCAGCAAATTCACAGGTCTGCTGGGTCATGCTTCCACAGTGTAAGCCCTGACACAGTGCCAGCCTCCATCTCAACGTCACTCTTCGTGAGGGACGATGGCACAAAGGGATGGGGAGTGGGAAACGCCACGTCCCAGGCCTGGTGGAGCAAGAACTCCTGGCTCTGCACTGTAAGCATGCTTCAGGGTATCCATGGTCTAGAAACAGTTTTGAATTAGCTGAACATGGGCATTTTCTCTGGCGCAAACTCTAGCCCACATCAGATCCCATCTCACCTCTCTGTGATTGTTCTGGTCCTTCCTGGCCCTCTCCTTGTGCTCCCTGCTGGCCCTCGGGAGCTGGGCGGGGATCACTGCTGCTAAGCCCCCTGCCTGAGGGTCTGGGGAGGTGGAAGGTGCTTGAAGGGACTATGGTGCATTTCCAAGGAGAGGAAACGTTCAGTCGTGACTGGGGGTGACATGAATGACTCTCCTGCCTCCCTTCCATGCGCCTGCTGGCGCCCCATTTCCTCCTCTGGGACAGCAGAGTCCTTGTTTCCCTGTAGACGCCTGGGTTTAGCACTTTTCCTTTGAG
The DNA here is from genome assembly GCF_035582795.1 of Mycteria americana. Taxonomy (NCBI): domain Eukaryota; kingdom Metazoa; phylum Chordata; class Aves; order Ciconiiformes; family Ciconiidae; genus Mycteria; species Mycteria americana. The sequence continues at coordinate 2,167,390 of NW_027445624.1, forward strand.
GGACTCCACCTTGCCCAATCTCTCTCTTTATGGTGCTCCAGTCACTGCCCGCCACAGGCCCGTGCCATCCATGGAGATGCCTGGGGTTTCCAGGCAGCTCCAGACTGCCCTCCTTAAGGACATCATCTGTGTGTCACATGTGGAACAGCCCTGGGTATGTACCTCAGCGACTCGGTGACTGCTCACCGTCTCCACTTTCACTAGACACCAACGGGTAAGTCCTAAATGCAACACTCAGTCTCTGACAGGCACCAACAGGACAAGGAGCTCTTTGACCCTGAATCCATGGAGCAACAGGCTCCTTTGGGGAGCATTTGCTCGTGCCTGTTCTCGTCACCAGCTTTGGATGAAGAGCCCAGTCTTCAGGCAGTGCATGGAGGAGACGCCATTTTATTACAAAGATGCTATGGGAGACAGAGCTGTGATGCAGCGTTCGAAAGATTTTTCCTGACAGTCAGGAGACACAGAGAAGGTTCATTCATGCTTAGCAGTGAAGTGAATCCCAATATTTATGTTATACAGATAATGATAATGACAAGGACTAATGAACAAAGCAGGCACCTGCAATGGGATACCATAGGAGTGATTTGTGCAGAGAGAAGGGAAGTCCACAAGTACTGAAAAATGGCCACTAAATCACTTTCCTCAGGGCATCCTTGAGCTCCTTGGTCCCCGTGCTGTAAATGAGGGCGTTCACTGTGGGAGGCACCACCGAGTACAGAACTGCTACCACCAGATTCAGGGATGGGGAGGAGATGGAGGGAGGCTTCAGGTAGGCAAACATGGCAGAGCTGGCAAACAGGGAGACCACGGTCAGGTGAGGGAGCCACGTGGAAAAGGCTTTGTGCCGTCCCTGTTCACAGGGCAACCTCAGCGCAGCCATGAAGATCTCCACACAGGACAGCACAACGAAAATACAACACCCGAGTGCTCCAATAGCACTAAATATAAGAACCCCAAATTCCCTGAGTAAGGAGCGTGAGCAGGAGAGCTTGAGGATCTGAGGGATTTCACAAAAGAACTGGTCCACAGCATTGCCTTGGCAGAGCGGTAGTGAAAATGTATTGGTAGTGTGCAGCATGGCATAGGGGAAATCACTGTCCCAGGCAGCTGCTGCCGCTTTGCTGCGAGCTCGGCTGTCCGGGAGGGTCCCATAGCGCAGGGGGTTGGAGATGGCATGTAGCGGTCATAGGCCATGATGGTGAGAAGAGAAACCTCTGCTGACATCAAGAAGGCAAACAGAAACACTTGGGCAGTGCATCCTGCATAGGAAATGTCCCTGGTGTGCCAGAGGGAATTGGCCATGGATATGGGGACAGTGGTGGAGACGGAGCCCAGACCGAGGAAGGAGAGGTTAAAGTGGAAGAAGTACATGGGGGTGTGGAGGCAGCGGTCACAGGCTACGGCGGTGATGCTGAGGCCGTTGCCCAGGAGGGCAGCCAGGTAGATGCCCGGGAAGAGCCAGAGGTGCAAGAGCTGCAGCTCCTGCAGGTCTGCTCACGCCAGGAGGAGGAACCGGGTGATGGAGCTGCTGTTGGACATTTGCTGTTGGACTTTTGCTGCCTGAAGGCATTGGGGCCTGTGTAAGAGGGAAGACAGGGAGAAGTTTTGAGAGACTTCTCAAGGAAAACCCCTAAAATCTTCTGCGGTCTCAGTGCCTTCTCCAGCACAGAGAAATAAATTCCCATCTCCCACTGCCCAAGCAGACAACCAAGATGAGAAACCTCAAAGCACAAACACCTTCCCATTCAAGTCAATGCTGCCTTGGTGTACTTCTTCAAAAGGACCCTCAGAAAGATGCTGGGGGTGATGTGGAGCTGTGAGCAGCCCTGACACACGCAGCACCCTCACGACAGCAGAAGGACCCTGCCCTGCCGGGGGTCACTCCTTTAACCAACAGCTTCTCCCCACAGCACTGTGGGGAGCTCGCTGGGCAGGCTGAGTGCTGACCCTGGCAGGCAGCAGAGTCCCTGCCTGGCACACAGCCTCCTGGGGTGCAGGGACCCTGCTCTGAAGGACAGCCCTGGGCTGGAGCGTGTCCTTCTCCACATGAAAGAAACCCGGAGAGCCATCCTGCCAGATCCTGCCTGCTCTGGGATGTGCCAGCTCTAGGAGACCCCTCCAGAGTACTCAAGTGCATTGCCCTGCAGCCAGAGACTTACTGTGTTAAGGGCCGTGAAGATTTCTCTTCCAGGGAGCTCTCAGCATCCTCCCACTCCACACTGCCTTTAACCTCTCTCTTGCTTCTCTCCTCTCCCCTCGCTGCCTCACGATATGGAGAGGGAAGGTGATAACAATGTCCACAGTGTGGATGGACCAAAGGCTGCCCATCCGCAAAGACTGTCTCTGCAGCACCCTGTCCTTCCTGCAGTTTGTCTTGCAAGCCCCACAGCCCTGCAGAGTTTCTGCAGTCACCAAACATTTCTCTGGACAAGATGTCATTGCGCAGCCTCGTTTCTCTGGCCTTGGAGACTGCGGGGCAGTCTGTGGGCACCTCATTTCCTTGTTACATTAACATCTGCCAAGCACTCCAGCATGTGAAGCAGAGTGGGGGCCCTGGGGCCCTGGTACCATGTTTACCTGTAACGAGTCTGTGCTCAGCCCCGGTGCCTCAGCTCAGATGCTGCAGCGCAAACGTGCACAGGCGGGAGGAGCTGGGGAACAGACAGGAGGAGCTGGAGCCTCCCAGCACTGTGATGGTTTGGGATGAAATTAGATGTGGTGGGACAGCTTGCTCACTTGGGGTGCTGCAGTGGAGGGATAGAGGCTCTGCAGAAGAGAGTGGCCGGGAAGGTGAGGATGGGGGATGTCCCCAGTGTGAAGGGCCAGCTCAGATGTCTGGAGGTCTTGCAGGATGCTTAGCTTCTGTCACTGAGGATTAGAGAGGCCAGTAAGGGTGACATCGTGTTGGCAGTTATGAACCATGCAGTGAGGGTGAGGAAGCAGGAAAAGTCTTCTGGCAGCAGCCCAAGGAAGTCTGCAGGGCAATGAGCCAGTTCCTGTGGGGGACTGTAATTGCCCTGGCATTCACGGACCAGGCAAAACAAGGTGCAAACAGTCTGCAGCACTGCGGGACACCTTCTTCATACAGCTGCCCAGTGGGCCAACAAAGGCCCTGGGTGCTCACCTGGATCCGGTACTGGCAACCAAGGACGAGCTGCTCAGGGATGTGATAATCACGATAAACAACTCCTCACACACACACACACACAGAGACTGGAAATGGGAATGAAAGAAATGATGTAGGGACAATACTGTCTGAGAGGTGTTGCCATTAGATGACAACAGTTAGAAAGGAGAGAAAAAGTATTGTTCTAACAACTTCATGGCAGACTATAATACTGAGAAATTATAAGTGTCTTGTCAAGGAAGAATGAAGGAAAGGAGTAACATGAAAGAAATAAGAGTTTAGCATCATGAAGAAGAGGAAGACCTTATTTTAGAGCATGTTACTGCTGCTGCTGTTAGTGAGAGTAGAAATAAGGCAAATCCCAGGGTGGGTTGTCCCCAGCTGGCAGCTCAGCCCCCACGCAGCTGCTGGCTCAGTCCCCCTGAGCTGGAGGGGGGAGAGCATTGGAAGGGCAAAGTGAGAAAGAGTCGTGGGTGAAGAGAAAGGCAGTTTAATAAGTGAAGCAAAGGTGCGTGCGCAAGCAAAAGGGAGTAAGGAATTGCTATCAGTTTGTTTTGAATGCTCTGCCTTTGGAGAGGGGAGTGAATGGGCTCCTCTTTTGCTGGAGCCATAGAAGGGTTTGGGTTGTAAGGGAGCTGCAAGGTCCTGTAGTTGCAAGCCCCCTGTCACGGGCAGGGAAAGGGGAAGGCGTCCCTGGGTGGGCTCGAACCACCAGCCTTTCGGTTAACAGCCGAACGCGCTAACCAATTGCGCCACAGAGACTCCCAAAGTGAGCTATGGAGTGCTTCCCATCGGCAGGCAGATGTTTGGCCATTTCTGGGGAAGCAGAGCTTCGTCACCCACAGTGGGGACTTGGCAAGAGAAACACCACAACCCGGAGTGTCCACCCTTCATCCTTCTTTCCCTGAGCACCGGACCTTCCCTCCCATGGCATTTCTGGTAGCAGTCCTCTCTCATTCCCTGCCCTCTGCACACCATCCATCTGCAATACAAAGCTGGCCACCAAAGCAACTCCTCCTGCAGCCTTGCACAAGCGCTTACACCTCAAAGAGCACAGACGTGCCTCGGCGAGGTCCTCCCCTCACCAAGATGCACTTCCTCAACTGGTGTTTTTACGATGCACGAATGGTGACTGCAGAAACGTGGTCATCCCCTGAGGATGAGAGGGAAAGCCTTGAGAGCTTCTTAGCTTCTCAGGTAGTGATCAGGCAGTGATTGGCAGTGCGTACGGATGCGAGAGAGGGTGTAGGGAACTTGTCAAGAAGCAAGGCGATGGTTGAGGGCTGTAGCAAATACTTCCAACCTTGTGTGAGCCCAGCTATGGAAAGCCGTTGATGTCTGTGGGTGGAGGAGGAATAGGTCTGCCCTGGGAATGTGGCTGAAGGCCCCTGCACAAAGGAGAGGTTCCCATCCTGTGTGCATGCCTCAGCCTGGGAGATGGGGAATGCCCTCTGCTGTGGGGTGGCTAGACAGTGCTCAACATGCCCCATGAGCTGACCTTCCTCTCTTCCTCTCCTTCACTCCCCACCCTTGGATGCACCTCAGGAAGCTTTTCACTCCTGTAGAGGCCGGTTCATTCTTGCAGTACCTGCAGTTCAGGAACTTGGCACCAGAGGGCTCATTAACATGCAAAATGCCATGCCAAGCCAAGTCTCCCTGCATAATTCTCCCTAATGCTTCAAGTCTCGTGGGGCTGAGTTGAGAGACTCCAGGAGTGCAGCCAAACTGAGAAGATTTCAGGAATAAATACTGAAATACTTTTCCTTTTGCTGAAGGAAAACCTTCAGCGAGATACGTAGGAAGGGACAGGTAGGAACATAATTCAGGATTTGGCTGAAGGCAGCATCAGGCAGACTGCAGAGAGTTGAGAAGGGGCCCTTGAAGGAGTACATGCGGAAAGATGTGACAGGGTAGTGAGAGTCGATGCAGAGGAAGATCAATATTTCTTCTCCTGAACATAGTATGCGGGCTGGAAATTTCCATGTTGGCACCATGGCATCACGTCACCCACATTAACTGTGGTGATTTCCGTGTATGGGGCTTTATTTATCAGAGACCCCAGGCATGGGTCAGTGACTTGAGGCACCACAGCTGTGAGCTGCAACTGCCTTGGGCAGAACTTGTCCTGAGACCAAAGCTCTCCCTCCCTGCTTGGTAATGGCACTAACCAGCCATGTGTCAGACAAACGTGGGCACCAAACGAGCTCCACCCACCCGAGCCTTGCACAAGACTGGGATTCAAGGAGGACAGATGTGCCTGAGGGAGGCCTTCCCCTCACCTAGAAGCCTTTCCCAAATTGGTGCTTTGGGATCCATGAATGCTGAACGGAGAGACATGGCCATTTCTGGAAGGGGGGATGGAAAGCCCTGCTGGGAAACCTGGCTGCTGCCTGGTGCGGGTCCAGGGAATCACCCTCCAAGGATGCACATGTTGCTCAGGAAGCTGTCCCAAACCAGAGACTAACTGCAAGAGCAAGGGCTACTTGTCACCCACGGACCCAACCTTTCCTTTTTGCTCTTCCCAGGGAGTTCTCAATCCAGAACTTTGGCTTTCCTCATTGGTCTCCAATGGTGATTTATTTTTATTGTTGATGGTATCACCTATCCATCTGGAAGTTGCATTTAGGCGTCTTGCTCATCCTGTGGGACTCAGCATGTAGACCTAAGACATTGTAACAGCTTTTTGCAGAATCACAGAACCACAGAATTACAGAATGACCTTTGGGACCTTTGGAGATCACCTGGTCCAACCCCCAGCTCAAGTAGGGCCACGTGGAGTGCTTACCCAGGACCATGTCCAGGTGACTTTTAACTATCTCCAAGGGTGGAGACACCTCACTGGGAAACCTCTGCCAGTGCTTGCTCACTCTCACAGTGAAAGAAATGTTCCCTGATGTTCACAGGGACCCTCCTATGTTTCAGTGAGTGCCCATTGCCCCTTGTCCTGTCACTGGGCACCTCTGAAAGAGCCTGGCTCCATCCTCTTTGAACCTTCCCTTCAGCTATTTATATATTTTGATTAGATGCCCCTTGAGCCTTCTCTTCCCCAGGCTGGATAGTCCCAGCTCCCTCAGCTTCTCCTAGAGAGATGCTCCAGTCTCTTCATCATCTTTGTGGCCCGTCATTGGCCTCTCTCCAGTGTGTCCATGTCTCTCCTGTACTGAGGAGCCAAGAACTGGACCCACTACTCCAGCTGTGGCCTCATCAGTGCTGAATAAAGGGGAAAGATCACCTCCCCCCAGATGCTGGCAATATTTGTCAATACAGCCCAGCATACCGTTTGCTTTGTTTCCCACAAGGGCATGTTGCTGGCTCACGGGCAATCTCGTGTCCACCAAAATTTCCAGGGCTGTTTCTACCAAGTGGCTTTGGGGAGACCAAGGAACAGCATTCCCACACCTTCCAGGAGGCAACCCGAAGAGTCAGGCTCTTCACTGCAGTTCATGATGGGAGGATGAGGGCCAATGAGCAAGGAGAAGGCTTCCCAGAGAGCTGGGGCCATCTCCATCTTTGGAGGTTTTCAGGCCCCAAATGTAAAAAGTGCTGTGCTAGCTGGTGTGACCTGATAGCTGGCCCTCCTAGGAGCAGAAGATTGGGCTAGCGACCTCCCGAGGTCCCTTCCCGCCTGAAGGATTCTGTGTTTCCATCTGCTACAGGGCTCTTCCCTTGATGGTGGTAGGCAAAGCACTCAGGTTCCCCGTGACCATGGAAATAAGTCAGACCTAAGGATGGCCAGATCAACTGCAGCTTTGTGTCCCAGTCCAGTTGGTCTTTCCCAGGTGAAGGGCTGCTTGGCAGATGACACCCCCCAAACAGCCATGACCGTATCCTTGGCTTCACCTTGTCTTTTCTTTTCACCTCTTTTGCCCCTCTCAAGGTCTTCCCTTTGATCATGCTCATGCCCTCCCAAACCAACAGCCCACCCCGGTTTACCCTGTCCTCATTGGCCCTGGTTTTGCCTGCTTTGTACCCTCACTTGGTGTTTCTGGGATGGTCACCATGGTAATAGCTACCTCAGTGTCCAATTTGGTTTAACTGGTATCTCCTCTTCTACTTTTTTATCTGCTGTGTCCTTTATATTCCTCATGCTGTGATCTTCTTAGAGACACCACGAGTCAGGTGAGCCATCTGCACGCACACACTAACAGCTGACACAAGGGAGCTTCAGTCCAAGTGGACCTTGAGGAACTCAGGGATTTGGCCAATAGAAACCTCAAGAAGTTTTCCAAGGAGAAGGGATCTTCTCCTTCTGAACTCCTGATCTTTTGATTTTCTACATTAGGGGGCAAAACAACCCCGTACATCAAGGCAGGGTTGGTCCTGAAGTGGATGAGAGCAACCTTGAGGAGAAGGGCCTGGGCATTACGAGGGATACCATAGGGGGCAGTGGTGCTAAACATGAATATGGCCATGTGCATATTGGGCTGCACTGAGGGGAGCAAGGCCACCCAGGCAAGGGGCCTTATCACCCCCCACCCCCGACTCAGCACTGGTGTGGCCACATCTGGAATAGTGTGTCCCAGTGTGGGGCTCCCTGTTCTGGAGGAGTGGGGAGGAACTGGAGAAGGCCCATAGGACGTCTGCCAAGATGGGGCTAGGGGCCATGTGTGGAAAGGCTGAGAGGAGGGGACTTCATTGGCCTCATGAAGTGGAGGCTCAGGGAAGTAGAGTAGTAGCTTGGGAAAGCTTGAGGGTTACTTTCAGAGACGATTGCATGTTTTTTGGTAGTGGGAAAGAGCGTGAGAAAGGAAAACCACAAAAAAGTGCAGGTGTGGATGTCCAGATGGACGTGAGGAGACAGAAATGTCTCTGGAAGGGTAGCGCTTTGGCCCAACAGGTCACTGAGAGGGAGTCTGGGTTATCCCATGATTTTGTGTTTGAAGGAGCAGCCAGTGAGGATGGAGGGACATCAGTAAAGGTAGGGACATGGCGGGGGGAGAGCAAGGTGGGGAAGTGTGTTGGATGTCTACAGCCTGCAGGGAAAGAGGCGCAGGCACGGGACAGTGTAGGACAGCCTATGGTGGAGATGGCCAAGGGTGCTGGCAAGGCTGAAAGGCCCTGAGAGAACTGAGGTCTTTGTCCCCCTTGGCTATGGCTGCTGTCTCTGCCCCCAAGGCCTATGAGGAGACGCATTGCCCTCATGGCACTGAGGCCACATTGCCTCCTTGCACAAGAGGTGTCATACTGTTGTCCTTCACGTGGCATCACACCCCCTCCCCTTCCCAGGAAGAGCCCTGAGCCATGTGTGAGGGACAGGCTCTCCCTGCTGAGGGGCTGGGGTCAGGGCTTGGCATTCGGCTTGACAAAGCACACCAAGGCTTTACTCCGCACCAGGGCCACCGGCACTTGGCCTTTGCCTGCCTGGCATCACCGCCTCCAATGTTCTGCTCTAACGAGTCCATGGGGAGGCTGCATTGGCAACGGCCCTCAGTGGGGCTCATTAATACTCCAAGAAACTTCAGCGTTTGCTTCTGACTTTGACTCCTTGAGCAGTTTGTGCAACCTCCTCTCAGCATTGCAGGTCCATGGACTCAGCATCAACTACACCATGGGGCTCATTAGAAGGCAGAGAGCCCTCAGGTGCCTTGTCTCTTCCCATAATTTTCTTCAAGTCTTCCAGCCTTCTATAGCTAATTGGAGAGGTTTCAGGATGGTAGTTAAAGGGGAAGAGTTCAAGGAGCTTTTAAGAGAAAAGGATTTTTACTCTTTAAGGTCATTTTTATTTATTTTTTTGTTTACAGAAGAAGGAATAGCAGCATTCTGCAAGTGATCTTGATCCAGAGGGTCACCTAAGCAGATACGGGCAGGTATGAAAAGCAGTCCCTTGATGTCAGACACTGTATCAACAACCTTGCTCCTCTCCTCCCCAACCCCACCATTTCTCTCATCAGCCCCCTGCGGGCCACTGGCATCACTTGTCCTCACATCAGCCTTCTCCACTGAAGTCTGCAGCTGGATGTTACAGCTCCTGGGCACCAAGTCCCACCTGCTTTCCTCAGAGAAGTGGCTGCACACAGGCACAGGAGGACTTCTCCTCCTTGCCAAAAAGCAACAGTTACACCTGATGTAATCCAACAAGCTTTAAAACACTCTTCTCCACTGTATGCCAAGTCCAAGCTGCATCGAATGAGGTCCATCTTCCACAAGGGGTATCTGTACGAGAACTGTTTTAGACAGAGAGCTAGGAAAGGACAGATATAAACATAATTAAGGAGTTGACTCCAGAGTTAATTAGATTTCTCAGAGACGGGGCAAGCTACTAACTCCCTGAAGCTCAAAGCAGCCACAGGATAGTTTGGAGGTGTCTGAAGGGACAAAGAGCAAGGGGAGGTGGAAATCTGGAGAGCCATGGGAAGGGCCAGAGTGAGTGGGCTGTGGTGCCTGAAAGCCGTGGGGGGACAGTCCCAGGCAGACCCCTCCTGACCATTCACCATCTCCATGGGAACCGGTCACCCAGGTCAGGCATCCTTCCCCAACACATCGCCCCATACCCTCCTCCCCTGAGCCCATGGAGAACCCAGGAACAGCAGCACAGACTTGTAGGGGCATCATGTCCCCCCGTGTAGGGGAAGAGAAGCCCGACATCTGGACACTGGCACCGAGGAAATCCCTTTTATTACAGAGGTGCAACACTGGAGACCACCTGTACCATCATGCCAGAGACACGTACAAAGGTCGCTGGGTCAGACAGACTGCGTTCATGTCTCTGCAGAAGTGAAGCAAATGCAGACATTGCTGGACAACCATGATTATCACAAACCAAATGCCCAAGGCAAAGGAGGTTCCTGAGATGAACGGGAAATCCCTGTGAAGAGACATGGGCAGCTTATTGCTGCTGAAAGACAAGTGGCTGAATCAGCTTCTTCAGTGTGTCTTTGAGCTCCTGGATTCTCATGCTGTAGATGAGGGGGTTCAACGCTGGGGGCACCAGCGAGTACAGAGCAGCCATCACCAGATCCCGTGATTGGGAGGAGGTGGAGGGGGGCTTCAGGTAGGCGAACATGCCAGTGCTGACAAGCAGGGAGACCACAGCCAGGTGAGGGAGGCACGTGGAAAAGGCTTTGTGCCATCCCTGCTCAGAAAGGAACCTCAACACGGCCCTGAAGAGCTGCACATAGGACAGCACAATGAAAATAAAGCACCCAAAAGCAAGAGAGACATTATCTACAAGAAGTCCTACAAGAAGTCCCACCCTGAGGTGGGAGTTGGAGCAGGAGAGCTTGAGGATCTGGGGCAGTTCACAGAAGAAGTGGTCAAGGGCATTGCCTTGGCAGAGCGGTAGTGAAAATGTATTGGCAGTGTGCAGCGTGGCATAGAGGAAACCACTGCCCCAGGCAGCTGCTGCCATGTGGACACAAGCTCGGCTGTCCAGGAGGGTCCCGTAATGCAGAGGTTTGCAGATGGCAACGTAGTGGTCATAGGCCATGATGGTGAGAAGAAAATATTGCCCTCCAATCACGAAGAGAAAGAAAAGGACCTGGGCAGCACATCCTGCCTAGGAAAGAGTCCTGGTGTCCCAGAGGGAATTGGCCATGGATTTGGGGACAGCAGTGGAGATGGAGCCCAAGCCGAGGAGGGAGAGGTTGAAGAGGAAGAAGTACCTGGGGGTGTGGAGGCAGTGGTCGCAGGCTATGGTGGTGATGATGAGGATGCTGCCCAGAAGGGCAGACGGGTAGATGGCTGGGAAGAGCCAGAAGTGCAAGAGCTTCTGCTGCCGTGTGTCTGCAAACACCACGAGGAGGAACTGGGGGATAGAGCTGCTGTTGGCCATTTGCTGCCTCAGGGCATGGGACACTGTTTGAGAGGGAAAAGAGAATGAGGAGTTACGAGACAGTTCTCTGAGAAAATCAAAGGAATTTCTCATGGATCCTGCCCTTGCTACGCTCACCCCTTTTGCCTTTTCCTCAAGGCCTTCCTTCAGCTCCGTGCCTGGAGCTCTGGTTAGTACTTGCTGAGTGTGCCGTGAGAAGCAGAGCCTCTGCTGACTGGCTGCCCAGGAATCAGCCCTGCTCTGCAGCAGTGGCTTCATGGGAATCACAGAATCACAGAATCGTATGGGTTGGAAAAGACCTTTAAGATCATCGAGTCCAACCGTAAACCTAACCCTACCAAGCCCACCACTAAACCATGTCCCTAAGCACCTCATCCAAACGTCTTTTAAATACTTCCAGGGATGGTGACTCAACCACTTCCCTGGGCAGCCTATTCCCATGCTTGATAACCCTTTCAGTGAAGAAAAATTTCCTAATATCCAATCTAAACCTCCCCTGAGGCAACTTGAGGCCATTGCCTCTCGTCCTATCACTTGTTACCTGGGAGAAGAGACCGACCCCACCTCTCTACACCCTCCTTTCAGGCAGTTGTAGAGAGCGATGAGGTCTCCCCTCAGCCTCCTTTTCTCCAGGCTAAACAACCCCAGTTCCCTCAGCCGCTCCTAATCAGACTTCTGCTCTGGACCCTTCCTCAGCTTCGTTGCCCTTCTCTGCACACGCTCCAGCCCCTCAATGTCTCTCTTGTAGTGAGGGGCCCAATTCTGAACACAGCATTCGAGGTGCAGCCTCACCAGTGCCAAGTACAGGGGATGATCACTGCCCTAGTCCTGCTGGCCACGCTATTTTTGATACAAGCCAGGATGCCATTGGCTTTCTTGGCCACCTGGGCACACTGCTGGCTCACATTCAGGCGGCTGTCAACCAACACCCCCAGGTCCTTCTCTGCCAGGCAGCTTTCCAGCCACTCTTCCCCACGCCTGTAGCGTTGCACGGGGTTGCTTTTACCCAAGTGCAGGACCTTGCACTGAGCCTTGTTGAACCTCATACTATTGACCTCGGCCCATCGATCCAGCCTGTCCATGGCCCTCTCTAGAGCCTTCCTCCCCTCAAGCAGATCAACACTCCCACACAACTTGCTGTCATCTGCAAACTGACTGAGGGTGCACTCGATCCCTTCGTCCAGATCATTGATAAAGATATTAAACAGGACTGGCCCCAACACAGAGCCCTGGGGAACACGGCTTGTGACCGGCCGCCAACTGGAGTAAACTCCATTCCCCACCACTCTTTGGGCCCGGCCATCCAGCCAGTTCTTTACCCAGCAAAGAGTACACCCGTCCAAGCCATGAGCAGCCAGTTTCTCCAGGAGAATGCTGTGGGAAACCATGTCAAAGGCTTTACTGAAATCTAGGTAGACAACATCCACAGCCTTTCCCTCATCCACTAGGCAGGTCACCTTGTCATAGAAGGAGATCAGGTTGGTCAAGCAGGACCTGCCTTTCCTGAACCCGTGCTGGCTGGGCTTGATCCCTTGGTTATTCTCTACATGCCGTGTGATAGCACTAGGATGATCTGCTCCATCAGCTTCCCCGGTACCGAGGTCAGGCTGACAGGCCTGTAGTTCCCCGGGTCCTCCTTCTGGCCCTTCTTGAAGATGGGTGTCACATTTGCTAATCTCCAGTCAGCAGGGACCTCCCCAGTTAGCCAGGACTGCTGGTAAATGATGGAAAGGGGCTTGGTGAGCACATCTGCCAGTTCCTTCAGTACTCTCACGTGGATCTCATCAGGCTCCATAGACTTGTGAGTCTCTAAGTGGTGCAGCAGGTCACTCACCATTTCCCCCTGGATTATGGGGGCTCCATTCTGGTCCCCGTCCCTATCTTCTGACTCAGGGGGCTGGGTACCCAGAGAACAATTGGCCCAGCTATTAAAGACTGAGGCAAAAAAGGCATTAAGTACCTCAGCCTTTTCCTCATCCTTGGTCACTGTGATCCCTCCCCCATCTACTAGGGGCTGGAGATTCTCCTTAGCTCTCCTTTTGCTGCTAATGTATTTGAAGAAGTATTTTTTGTTGTCTTTTACAGCAGCAGCCAGATTGAGCTCTAGCTCAGCTTTGGCCCTTCCAATTTTCTCCCTGCACAACCTCGCTACACCTTTGTAGTCCTCCTGAGTTGCCAGGGGTTCCCCTTCTTCCAGAGGTCGTAGACTCCCCTCTTTTTCCAGAGTTCTAGCCAAAGCTCTCTATTCAGCCAGGCTGGTCTTCTTCCCCACCGGCTCATCTTTCGGCACCTGGGGACAGCCTGCTCTTGTGCCTTTAGGACTTCCTCCTTAAAGAATGTCCAGCCTTCCTGCACCCCTTTGCCCTTTAGGGCTGCCTCCCAGGGGACTCTGTCGACCAGTCTCCTAAACAGGCCAAAGTCTGCCCTCCGGAAGTCTAAGGTGGCAGTTTTGCTGACCCCCCTTGCCGCTTCTCCACGTATCAACAACTCTATGATTTTGTGAGCACTCTGCCCAAGATGGCCTCCAACCATGACATGGCTCACAAGTCCTTCTCTGTTCGTGAACAAGAGGTCCAGCGGGGCCCCTTCCCCAGCTGGCTCCCTCACCAGCTGTGTCAGGAAGTTATCTGCCACACACTCCAGGAACCTCCTAGACTGTTTCCTCTCTGCTGTATTGCATTTCCAGCAGACAGCCGTAGGTTGAAGTCCCCCACAAGAACAAGGGCTAGCGATCGTGAGGCTTCTCCCAGCTGCTTATAGAATAGTTCATCTGTCTCCTCATCCTGGTTGGGGGGTCTGTAACAGACTCCCACCACAATATCTGCCTTGTTGGCCTTCCCCCTGATTCTTACCCATAGACACTCCACCCTCTCGTCACCATCATTAAGCTCTAAACTATCCAGACACTCCCTGACATATAGGGCTACTCCACCACCTCTCCTCCCTCGCCTATCACTCCTGAAGAGTTTATAGCCATCCGTCGCCGCACTCCAGTTGTGCGAGTCATCCCACCATGTTTCCGTGACGGCAACCATCTCATAGTTTTCCTGATGTACAATGGCTTCCAGCTCCTCCTGCTTGTTGCCCATGCTGCATGCAATGGTGTAGAGGCACTTCAGCTGGGCTGTCGTCCGTGTCTCCTTCACAGAGGAACAGCCCTTCTGTGCTTTGAGGGGTTTCACTGGCTTTTCCCTCTTGGCTCCTATTGCCTCAGTATCCCCTAGCTCAACTCTGTTCAGCTTCAGCTGTGCCCCAGTGACACAGGCTGAGTGCCCTCGCTGGCACCCGCTCCCTCTAACCATGGCACGTGGTCCCTCAGCTTCCCTCAGGCAAGCCTGATATTATCCCCCTCCCCCTTCAAGTCTAGTGTAAAGCTCTGTCGATGAGCCCTGCAAGCTCCTGAGCAAAGATTCTCTTTCCCCTTTGAGAAAGATGAATCCCATCAGACGCCAGCAAACCTGGTGCTGTGTCGGCCATCCCGTTATCAAAAAAGCCAAATCCGTGGCGATGACACCATCCACGGTGCCATGAGTTAATAGATTGGGTACCTCTGTTCCTTCTAGTGTCACTGCCCACACCTGGAAGGAGAGAGGAGAAAATAACCTGTGCTCCGAAGTCTCTTACCAGCCGTCCCAAGACCCTGAGGTCTCTTCTGATTGCCCTAGGACTTGGTGTTGCAGCTTCATCGCCCCCCACATGGAAGAGCAGGAGAGGGTAATAGTCCGAGGGCCGTACCAGGCTAGGGAGTATCCTCGTGACATCCCTCACCCGGGCCCCGGGGAGGCAGCAGACTTCCCTAAGAGGAGGGTCCGTCCGGCATAGCGGGCCCTCGCTTCCCCTCAGAAGGGAGTCGCCCACAACTATAACCCGTCTTCTCTTCCTTGTGGAGGTGGTGTTAATACGAGAGGTACGTTCTTCTGCCCTGGGCGACACCTCTGGTGTAGGTGGACTGTCACCCCATCCTCCATTGCCTGGCCTTCCACCCCCAGGGCCTCATACCTGCTGTGCAGAGGCACCTGGGGAGGCGAGGTGGGCAAGGAGGGCGTTCGCCTGCCGCCACGAGCGTGGACTTGCCTCCGCTCACTCTTCTCCTTGGAGCTGCTGCCTTCAGCCCGGTGCGGGGGGATACAGGATCCCCTTGATCGTGGGTTCTTACTGGTGGCTGCTGCTGCTCCTGTTCCTGTCTCGGGGGGGCAGAGCATGGCACCACCAGTCTGTCTCTGTCTCAGCCTCCCTGATGCTCCTTAACCTTCCTACCTCCTCCCATACCTCTGCCACCACGCAGAGCAAATCATCCACCTGGTCACATGTCACACAGCTGTCTGCACGGCTGCCATGAGAGGCCTGTGAGCGGCTGCTGTGAACAGTGAGAGGCCCAGGCACTCCCTGCAGCCTGAGACCTGGGTGGCCGCATGTTTTTGTGGGAGCTCCGTCTGGGTAGCCACATCCACTCTGGCGAGCACAGAGGCCATCGCTTTCTGATGAGTGAAGACCATAGCTGAGTTTCTTCTGAAAGGATGGGGACTACCGAAGGAACTCACTTTTCACAGTTCCTCCTGAGCTAGTAGGGTGACTTCGCCTTCCCTACATGCCCTGCCTGCGCGAACTGCCGCCCAAACTGCCGCGCCACGCCCTGTTTGCCCGTCCTGTTCGCCGCGCTCCTGGTAGGGGCAGGTGCCAGACCTGAGATGAAGGAGGAGATCACACTCATATGTTACCCTGAAAAGAAACCAGCCACGGCCAAGAGCAGAGGGATCCACTGCAGACCATTAAATGTCTCACCTCTTCTCAAGGTCTCGGCACCTCACTTCTAGCCAAAACCACACATGGCTCATTTCACCGACCCAACAGCATTTCTTCACTCATAACATCTCTGTGCTTCTCCATGGGGCTTTCAGATTATACAAAGGTGCTATGGGGCAGATTGGCATCCTGGAGGGCAGCTCACAGCTTGGAAGGACACCTCAAGGAGATAGCCAAGTGTCCTACTGATGGTATCTCATGAAGGCATGACATCAGCATTGCTGGGCAGCTGCTCTCAGCCTCTGTGCTCTTCAGAGGGAAATGGGCAAGATGCTGGAGAGCTGCCCCAAGGCTCTGCTGGAGCTCTGGCTGCAGAGGAGGTGGCTCATGCCTTGGACCCCACAGCCCTGAGGGCAGAGGCTTTGCTGGGTGGGAGAGGAGGCAAGGGGGCTTGCTCAGAGGAAGGGGTCTGCATTGGAGGGGATGATACGGAGTTTTCTGAATTCTCCCTCCAACACCATTTCTGTTTTAAATTTCTTCTCATTCCCTGATGAAATCCCTGCTGCCTGGAGATTTTCCCCCTGGGAGGTGTTTCCCCATCCCATGTCTTTACCCTGTCAGTGCTCACAGCCCCCATCCCAGCCTTTGTGCATTCATCTTTGCTCTACAGAATCTGAGGAAAATAGGAAGGGTACAGAGAGGGTCCTAATTTATCCAAACTGAGGGAAGTGATTCAGGTGAGTCAAGCCAGGCATGTCTTTGTGGTTTGTAGTCCTGGGGCTAGAAGGGCACTCAGCTCCCTCCCTTGCCTGCCACAACCCCTCAGCAGGTGGGATTCCTCTTGCCTCCGTTCAGCTGTGCACAAAATAGGCACCTGCAGGTGAGCTGCTTGTCTCATCTGCCCTGCCAATTAATGGGGATGGAGGCCAGGAGTGAGCTCTTCAGATGAAACCCCTGGTGGCATCTGAGGTGCCAGAGGTGGTGCAAGACAGGTGCAGGTAGCTGCAAGCTCTGATGGAGTAGCTCTTAGAGACAGGACAGCATCTGGGGGCATCTTCTGGGAGGCTGGTGGAGCATTCCTTTGGCCAACTTAAAGGTACCTAAAGGGTGTCTCCAAAGAGGATGCAGGCTCTCTCTTCTCAAGGAGCCCATGGAGAAGACAAGGGGCAATGGGTACAAGTTGCACCAGGAGAAGTTTCATGTCGACAAAAGAAAGACATTTTTTTAGAGTGAGAACAATCATTCAGTGGTACAACCTCCTCTGGGATGTGGTTGAGTCGCCGTCACTGGAAGTTTTCCAGATGTGATTGGACAGGGTGCTAGCTAATCGCACCTAGGGTCCATGAAAGGATGGGCCAGATGATCTTTTGCGGTCCCTTCCAACCTGGGCTGTTCTATGATTCTGTGATCCTACCTGAAAGGACAGCAGATGGCCTCTTTAACTGGTAATGGAATCTGTTCCTCTTCATTATGTTCATGGCAGCCTCTTGAAGTATTCAGCTGAGCAAATGCAGTCATGTGCCATAGGGAGAGCTCCATCTCTCTCCTTATGTTCTCCAGCAGCTGTACTTTCTAGAACTCCATTGACTGTGATGGCACTTGTCTCATGGACATCCCTACAATGCCAAAGCTAATTCATGGCAGCTACGTACTTTTACATACAGGAAATCAGGCAAAAATGCCTGCAGGGATGAGCAAGGACCCCCTGGCAAAACTCAAACAGTAAAAGGAAGCATACAGAGGGTGGAAGCAGGGACAGGCAGCCTGGGAGGAATAGAGAGACATTGTGCAAGCATGCAGAGAGAGGGCTGGGAAAGCCAAGGCCCAAGTAGAATTGAATCTGGGCAGGGATGTCCAAGGCAACAAGAAGGGCTTCTATAAGAACATAGGAGGTAAAAGGGAGGTTAGGGAACATGTGGGCTTGCCGCTGGACAAGGCAGGGGACCTGTAACAAAGGACATAGGAAGGTACTGAATGCCTTCTTCACCTCAGCCTTTAGCAGCAAGAGCAACCTTCAGGAATCCCAGGTGCCAGAGAGCAGGGGGAAAGGCTGGAGCAAGGAAGACGGAACCTTAGCGGAAGAGGATGGGGCCAGGGAATACTTAAGTAAATGGCACATAGCTAAGTGCATGGGCCCTGATGGGATGCACTCACCAGTGCTGAGGGAGCTGGCAGATGTTATTGCAAGGCCACTCTTGAGAATCTTTAATCACTCACGATGACTGGGAGAAGTGCCCAAAGACTGGATGAAATCAAATGCCAGTCCTATCTTCAAGAAGGGCAAGATGGAGGACCCAGGGAGATACAGACCAGTCAGCCTCATCTTGACCCATGGGAACACGATGGAGCAGCTAATCCTGGAAACCTTTCCCAGGCACAGGAACAGCAAGAAAATCATCAGGCATAGTCAGCATGAATTCACCAAGGGGAAGTCATGCTTCACTCACCTGATAACCTTCTCCAGTCAAATGATTGCCTTTGTAGACAAGGGCAGAGCAGTGGTTATTGTCTGCCTTTGCTTCTGCCAGGCTTTTGGCACGGTCTGCACTAAGATGCTGATGGCAGAAGCTGTTGCAGTCTGGGCTGGATGAGCAGAAAGTGAGGTGGATTAAACACTGGCTCAACGGCTGGGCCCAAAGAGCAGTGATCAGTGACCCAAAGTCTCCTTGGAAGCCACTAACTAGCAGTGTACCATAAGGTTCAGTACTGGGTCCAATCCTGCTCAAAATCTTCAGGAATGATCCGGATGATGGGGCAGAGTGTACCCTCAGCAAGTTGGCTGATGACACCAAACTGGGAGGAGTGGCTGATACACCAGAGGGTTGTGTTGCCATCCAGAGGGACCTGGACAGGCTGGAGAAATGGGCTGACAGGAACCTCATGAAGTTCAACAAGGGGAACTGCCAAGTCCTGCCCCTGGGGAGGAACAACCCCATGCACCAGCCTATGCTGGGGGTCTCCCAGCTGGAAAGGAGCTTGGCAGAAAAAGCCCTGGGGCTTCTGGTGGACACCAAGTTGAACACGAGCCAGCAACATGCCCTTGTGGGAAACAAAGCAAACGCTATCCTGGGCTGCATTAGGCAAAGTATTGCCAGCAGGTTGAGGAAGGTGATCCTTCGCCTTTATTCAGTGCTGATGAGGCCACAGCTGGAGTAGTGGGTCCAGTTCTCCTCAGTACAGGAGAGACATGGACACACTGGAGAGAGCCCAATGACGGGCCACAAAGATGATGACAGGACTGGAGCATTTCTCCTATGAGCACTGCAACAGATTGCCCAGGGAGGTTGTGGAGTCCTGTGACGGATGCACAATTGAAGAACAATTAAAATTAGTGAGAGGAAATGCTAAAGATGGTAAAGGAAAAGGAATTATTTGTAGCATGTTAGACACCTGCCTAGAAGCCGCCTGTCAGCATAGGAAAGGCCACAATAGAGAGAGATGAGATCTGAGAGAGGAAATAGAAGGCAGGAAGGCAGCTGAGCTATTACTGTCCTTGCAAATTGAGAAGCTACAGAAGCAGTCACAGGAAGAAAAGGAGAAAAAACAGAAGTTTGAAGAAAAAATTGAGATGATGCTCACGCCGCTCCACATCCCCTAACCCCGTGCAAATTAGGAAACTAATAGTGTCTCCAGAGGACTGGGATAGTGACATTTGGAGTGATCCTGATGCCTATGATGAGGGAAATGATGACCACCCTGTTCATCTCAGATTCCCCTGAATATGAGGCTAGACCCACCATTAAAGCAGAACACTCTGAAGGACCTCAATGCGAACCGCTCCCTGGCTTGCCTTGCAATTGGCAAACTTACAAGAGAAATAGGGCAGAAAGCCAGGTGAAACTGAAACTGAATATTTGTGGCGTTTCTGCCTGAGCGGCGGTGACTGAGTTGAGTGGAGGCAAAGCACACGGTTATTGGGGTCTGGGGGTTTTCTTAAACCTAGGACCTGACTGAGGACCTAGGACAGTGAATGAGGCCCATTCTGTCACCAGTAGGATAAGCCTACTGGGCTGGGGGAACAGATGCCTTGGAACAAGGTGAACTTTCCATAATTCCCAGCCATTCCCTAAGCGAGCTCGCCACTGCTGTCACAAAAGCCACCTGCATACCAGCCATGCACACGTGGGGAGTGTCCCATGATACCCCGCTATCTGCCACGGTAGATTATACAATATTAAAGCCCCTAAATGAAAGACGCACTTACATTCTCATTCCAGTTGGTCCTCAATGACAACTAGTGAAATTCTTAACAGACGTGGGAGCACAAATTTCAAAGCTAACACAACAGGGTGCCAAGAAGTTTGGTGTGCAACCCAGACAGTGAGGAGTTAAATTCAGCGGGGTAAAGGGAGCAAGCGTTATTTGCCAAACTGTGAAAGTTTGGCAAATAACGGGGCAAGAAGCGCATGTCATCTACTCGCTTTGTGGCTAAAAAGCACAGTGGAAATATTTTGGGTTTCAGTGTTTTGACGGGACAAAATTGGCACCTGCCAGATGGCAGCGTGTGGTCCTTCGGTTCAAGTACTGACCCGACCCCAGTAAAAACTGGGAGGCTACAGTGCGTGTACTCTGCACAGCCCAGAAATTACCGATGTACCACAGTATCCCATTTCTGCTGCAGCACAAAATGGAATTTCAGGCATAATAACAGACTTAGAAAAACAGCACATTATTTCCCCACTCCCTGTACAATTCACCTAGCTGGGCAGCCTGAAAGCCGGATGGGAGACGGCGCCTGACAACCGATTATCAGCATAACAATATATCATCATATATCGTTATGCCCGCACAGCTCTGCCAGCGGCTGCAGTACCCAACTTTGAAACTCGAACAAGCAGCCACGCATCCATGGATGGCAGTGCCAGATGTCAGAGAGATGTTCTTTACGGTCCCCTTGCAGGAGGAGGATAAAGAGAAACTTGTGTTTCCTTGGCAAGGTATACCATGCACCTTTAGCAGACTCCCACAGGGGTGTAAACATTCACCCACGCTTGCTCATGCTGCGCTTGCTGAACTTCTACAGACAGTCACGCTTCCTCAGGATGTGGAACTGTACCAGTATATAGATGATATTCTCATCAGAGCAACTTCTCCTGAAAGGGTGGGGGAAGCGGCAGCAGCAGTGTGGCAGGCCACTATATAAAGCAGAAGTTGAAGTTCCACCTGAAAAATGCCAGGGACCAAGTAGAGAAGTAAAATTTTTAGGTACTTGGTGGATCTTAAGTAGTGCAGCAATTCCACCGGACACCCTAAGTAAAATAGAACCACTACAGATGCCCCAATCTAGGAAAGAATTACAACTTATGGGTACTTTAGGTACTGGAGGAAACATGTACCTGGATTTTCTGTCATTGCTCGCCCGCGGTGCTCACTTTTACGAAAGGGAAAACTGTGGAAATGGAACCAAGAACATGAAGAGGCCATCAAAACCCTAATACAGGAATTAAAGACATATCAGTCACTGGGACCAGTACACCCCCGCGACCCTATTATAGCAGAATGGGGTTTTGCAGAACATGGTACTTAGTGCAATCTACCCCAAACCAGGCAAACGGGACAAAAAGATGTTTAATGTTTAGCTCGACCACATTTAAAGAGACAGAACAGAGATATTCCAAGTGGAAAAAGGGACTTTTGTCTTTAGTCCAAGCAGTTAAACGAGTTGAGCCACTAAGTAGAAGGGGTCACCCGTCTGGAAAAACCCCGCTGAGATTTGTATTGTTTTCCCTTTCCGGAAACGATACCAGGAACAATACCAGCACACCTCCCCTGGAGATGCAGACGGCCATCGGAGGATTGCTCATCCTTCTTGCAGGACTGATAATTGCCAGCGTGGACCCAATTCAGTTTACACATTGACAAGCCTGACGCATGGAGTGGAGACACTCACTTCTTTTACTTCTGCTAATCAATATGGTAACTATATTACATTCTGCACCACACGTTTCTCAGCTGTGGGTGCAATCTACTGTTACAGCAATTATAAGGGAAGGCGATGAGAGCACCTTGCCCACCGAGATTACGGTTGGACTCGATGATCTTACGGTTGGACTCAATGATCTTAAAGGTCTTTTCCAACCTATACGATTCTGTGATTCTGTGATTCTGAGATCGAAAGGTAATTTGGGATAATGCAACTCCATTCAAAAAGGATTTCCAGTCTTGGTGGTATTTGGTTAATTTGACTTATGACCCCACCGACAGTAAAGCCACAGCTTTTGTTTTCACAATATGCAATGCTTCGGTATAGACCATACACCCACTCATTGCGCTGGGATTAATCACCACGGGACTGTACTCTACACTCTATATATGGCCCAACAAATGGGAACAAATGGCAAACTGTTGATGTCAACGCACGTGTTGTACGGGAACAACAAGGATTTATTTGTCCAAGCAACACCATTAAGGCCCAAGACATTTGTCTTGACACTGAACAAAATGGTTGCCATTCTGATACGCATCCCCTGACGTGTACTTGTGTGTGTTGGAAACCCCTGAGACTGTACTTGTGTGTGTTGGAAGTGGATGTACTCGTATGAGAACCCTTTGTGAGTCTGTATTTATAGGCCACTCCACTGTAGGTATACACAGTCATTCAAATAGCTGTATTTGTAGTTTTAATGAAATTATGGGATGTGGCTTTAACTATTCAGCTCCTGTCACATCCCACCTATTACTACAATCTAACTATACGTTGTATCAAGATTTATTGCCTACCCCCATTGGAGTGAGTCTCACATTGGTAAGAAAGCTGTAGCAGCGTGATGACCTGTGTCAATTGCTAAAACGAATTCGGAACAATGGACAGAGAACCCTGATTAGCATCCATCATGATGCAGAGAGGATACACCGTGTCCTAGAAAGAGTGAAGAAAGGTGGAGAACGTCGCTGGTGGGAACCTCTCCTTGGATGGTCACCAAGAGCAACTGGAGCTTTGAATGGGATGTTACATCCAGTTGTAGTTTTGTTAAAGTCATAGAATCATTTAGGTTGGAAAAGACCCTTAAGATCATCGAGTCCAACCGTAAACCTAACACTGCCAACTCCACCACTAAACCATGGCCCTAAGCACCATGTCTACACAGCTTTTAAAAATGTCCAGAGATGGCGACTCCACCACTTCCCTGGGCAGCCTGTTCCAATGCTTGATAACCCTTTCAGTGAAGAAATTTTTCCTAATATCCAGTCTAAACCTCCCCTGGCCCAACTTGAGGCCATTGCCTCTTGTCCTATCACTTGTTACCTGGGAGAAGAGACCGACCCCACCTCTCTACAACCTCCTTTCAGGTAGTTTTAGAGAGCGATGAGGTCTCCCCTCAGCCTCCTTTTCTCCAGGCTGAACAGTCCCAGCTCCCTCAGCCGCTCCTCATAAGACTTCTGCTCCAGACCCTTCCCCAGCTCCGTTGCCCTTCTCTGGACACGCTCCAGCCCCTCAATGTCTCTCTTGTAGTGAGGGGCCCAACACTGAACACAGCATTCGAGGTGCGGCCTCACCAGTGCCCAGTACAGGGGCACGATCACTGCCCTTGTCCTGCTGGCCACGCTATTTTTGATACAAGCCAGGATGCTGTTGGCTTTCTTGGCCACCTGGGCACACTGCTGGCTCATGTTCAGCCGGCTGTCAACAAACACAGGTCCTTTTCTTCTGGGCAGCTTTCCAGCCACTCTTCCCCAAGCCTGTAGCGTTGCATGGGGTTGCTGTGACCCAAATGCAGGACCTGGTATGACAGCCTCAGTGCACCTTCTTTGAGCTCTCCCTGCTCGGAAGCGTGGCTGCATGGCAGTGATGTCCCCTTGAGCTGTGACACCTCTCAAGGTTGCTCCTCGTGGCAGAGAGACCTCTTACCAATGGCAGATCTTTGATAAGTGAATGATTTCACACATATATCTTGTATTATAGTGCACTAAGATTTTGTGTTGGTAACTTTGATCTTGCATTGGTAGTTTTGAATCATTGTTATTTCCCTTGTGCAGTACGTAATAGAGTGAACCTTGCCATCGAACCTTGGTAAGTCACGCTTTTACAACGTTGTATTTCAACAAAACCACTTCTGCTGGTACCTTTGGAGGTGGTTCTTTAAGGTGGGTCTAAATCGCCCGCCCACAGCAGACTGGCATCACAGACAGGATTCTAAGCCTGATCTGATCAGGGTCACCAAGATGGTCAGGGGACTGATACTTATAAAGCAGAAGAAGAGGCTGAGTGGAGGGGGTTTGCTCAGTCTTAGAAGGCAAAAGGCAGACCTCAGTGCCCTCTTCCCTCAGTGGAAGATGCAGAGAGGCAGCGTGTGGAGCAGCACGGATGCAGACAGATGCACAGAGCCCTTACACTTCTCCGTGTGATTTGGAGTAAACTTTGCTGTCTCAGTGAGATTCACCTCAAGCAACCACAGCACAAATGCCCCTGCCCACTGGCCCACCTCTGCTGCCTTTCCAGATGCTGCAGAGACAGAGGACTCTGCTTATCCTCAGGAAGAAGTCAAGCAGGGCTGAGAGGAACCATGCTCATTTGCCTGCACTGGGGCAAAGCAGGACGTTGTGCTCCTCTTTTGCAGGAGCAAGGAATTCTAACTGGGATGACATACCAGTAGATCAGCTCACCCCAGTCTGCCTCAGGGAGATATTTTGGTGCCCTCTCATTTCAGAGGCAAAGCCTGAAGGCAGCTCAACTCATACCACATACCAGGTCTCCATGGTTTGGAGGGAATGCCTGCTGGCCCCAGGGGCAAGGCTGTGAGGAGGAGAGCACTGCTAATGCAGGTCAACAATGGCTGAGGAACTGGTGTTGGTGACAGGGCTTTGGGCTCTACCCTGTTGGGTGACACCCTGTTGGGTGACAGGGGCCATGGGACCCCGTATGCAGATCAGTGTCTGCCTGGGAGAGACGGGATCCACCTCATCAGGAGGGGCAAAGGAATCTTTGCCCGTTGAATGGATGACCTTGTAAGGGGGGCTTTGGACTAAGGATGGGAGGGAGAGAGTATCCAGCAGCCCTGTGAGGGAGTGACAGACAGGGTCGATGAGCAAAGGGTCTGGGGTGATGTGACGGGAGGAATCCCAAAAGCAACCAAACGGACCTTCAGCAGGTCACCTCCAGCGCTTGCGTGTAAGCAAGGAAGTGCCAACATGGCAGCACGATGGCAAAATCCCCCAACCCTTTCCAGGAACTCAACGTGCTGGGGTGCCTCTCTAAAGTGTCTGTACGTTAATGCACGTGGTATGGGGAATAAACATGAGGAGTTAGAGGTCTGTGTGCAGTTGCAGGGCTACGATCTTGTTGGGATCACGGAAACGTGGTGGGATGGCTCCCGCGACTGGAGTCTTGCAATGGAGGGACACAGGCTCTCACGGCGTGGGGGCTCAGGAGGAAAACAGCACCAGCACAACAGCGTGCAGAGGAACAGAGCCTGGGCTTTGTCCTCAGGAGGTTCCACAGGACCTTGCTCGGTGAGCAGGGGCTGTGCTCTGCAGACCTTCCTCTGTCACATCCAGACCTCCCCTGCAGGGATGGAGTGCCCACACAGCAGGAAAGTCATGTCAGGGACTAGTGCCACTGGGGTGACTGCCTTTGGAGCAGCCCCTCTGTCCATAAAGAACTCAAAACCCTCTACGCCTTCATGTTACTGGAATGGTTAGTGTCCCTGCTTCTTCTCATGGTGCAGCTGAATATTTAATTCCCTGTAGGGAAGAGGGAAACCCCTTTGTCCATGAGTGTCATGGGTTGACCCCAGTAGGTCGTGGGTTGATTCCCACACATCTAGGGGAAGGGGGAAATGGGAAGGGTAAAACTGAGACAACTCGTGGGTCAAGATAAAGACAGTTTAATAGGTAAAGCAAAAGCTGTGTGCACAAACAAAGCCAAACAAGCAATTCATTCACTCCTTCCCATCGGCTGGCAGATGTTCAGCCATCTCCAGGAAAGCAGGGCTCCATCGCATGTAATGGTGGCTTGGGAAGACGCCATCACTCCAAACACTCCACCTTCCTCCTTCTTTCCCCCAGCTTTTATTGCTTGAGCACCATGTCATACGGTCTGGGATATCGCTTTGATCAGTTGGGGGTCAGCTGTCCCAGCTGTGTCCCCTCCCGGCTTCTTGCCCACCCCCAGCCTACTCGCTGGTGGGTGGGAAACAGAAAAGGTCTTGATGCTGGGCAGGCACTGTTCAGCAACAGCTAAAACAGGGGTGTGTTACCAACACTGTTTTGGTCACAAATCCGAAATACAGAACCACGCTGGCGGCTATGAAGAACATTAACTCTGTGCCAACCAAAACCAGCACAATGGGACACGCGCTTGCCATGGACCCTCTGCAGCCATCTCCTGTAGCACCCCAGACACCCTTGGGAAGGGGCACTTGGGGATCTCTTGGTCTGAAGAAAGGAAAGAGGGAGCAGCATGGAGATGGGGTGAGCGGGCAGAGAGCAGAACAGCCCTGTGGGGACAACTGCCTGACAGCTTCAAAGTGAGAAGAGCCTTGCTAAGGACCAGGGTGGGAATAGCTACGTAGCAGAGGATGGCTTTCATCCACTGCTCCCTGGATCATGGGCTCACTCCTTCTGGGTCACTCTGCTGCAGTAAGTGTGACCCTAGGATATTCGCTAGTGGGCTTAAAGCTCTCTCGGGCATGTTTTCCATAGCCCTGGTGAGGAGGTCTCTAGAAGAGGTGGGTTAGATCCCCCAGTGACGTGTTCTGAGCATGGAAAAATGCTCCCAGACCTGCCTGCTGGCATTACGGCCTTTCTGTGCCCCAGGCCACCCTGGCTTTAGATGTTCCCTGTGCCTTCAGATGAAGTCAGAGACCAGATGCTCTGGGAGGGAAGAGGAGAACACCTTCTCCTGGAGGAGACATGCATGAAAGCACTAGATGGTGCGGTACAAGTGAACGTGGCGGTCACTTCCCTACTCTGTTACAAGCATCTTGCAGCAAGGGCTTTCAAAATTTCACAGAATTGTACGTGGGGACACTAGGCACCTCTCTTACATTGTTACTACAGGGGTTATAAAGAAAATCTCCATGGTCTTCAAAGGCGAATTACGACAAATGCCAAGGCCACCAGAACTGATAGCACTACAGGGATCCAGGACGTGAATCTGCTCCTGATGCTGCAATATTCCTCCTCCAGTTTAGAGGTCACCCGGCGCATGCAGAAGGCTTTTTCGTGGAAGCCGTCTTTGAACAACACTGCCTCCTCCTGTGAAGATATCCAGGCTGTCAGCAAGGGCATGGTGCGTGCAGTGAGAGGGGCACAGAGCCAAGAAGCAACAGGAGGGACCCAGCTGGGACCCCCTTGCCATTCCTGCATGCTAGCCACATCTTGGCACCCGTGCTCTCCCACTTGGTACCTCTAGTTTATGTCTGATCATCATCTGGTGCTCCTCCAGCTGCTTCTCATGGCAATCCTCCAGCTTCTTTCTCAGCCGAAGTACATGCTCTTCGCGGCTGCGTAACTGGTCCTGCAACTTCTGCTTCTCTTCAGCCTCCTCCTTCCTCTGGACTTCCCTCTCCTGCTCAGCTCTCTCATACTGGTCTTGTGCACCTGGTGACAGAGAAACAGAGGTGTTGCAAGGGCAGGAGCTGAGCGCACAAGCCCCCAAGGAGTACCTCTTGTCCCCCTCCATCTACAGGCAGTGGCATTTCTCCAGCCCGGAGGTTACTTTTCATCTCCTTGTCCTTCTCTGTCAGGGAGAGGTCTGTGTTAAGGATGCTTTTGGCCAGAGTCTTTCTGCTTTGGAGGAACTCCTGCAGGACAGCATGAGCCTGTAGGACCACAGGGAGGAGAGGAGTCAAGAGGAGAAACAGCAGCTGGGGAGAAATCGTTTCTTGGGGGAAGGGGATGGGACATAGAGCCTCTCCACTTGAAGGGGAGCTCCTCTTGTTCCTACCTTCACCCCCTTGCCAGGCACTTTCCAATATTTCTCCACCACTGCCTGCTCGTCTCCCTTGAACAGCTGGTAACCCCCTGCCACACTGTAGACACCATCGCTGATTCGTCTCTCCATGTCTTGGGAGAGCTCCCTGAGAGCAGCCTCGCACTTGTCACGGGACGCCTGCTCGTTGTCCTTGCAGAACTTCACCTTGATTGCCTGTACCTGGTGCTGTCCGGAAAGATGCAGAGGGAAGGCATCAGCCCAGGCTGAGCTGCATCCACAGCTCTCATGCTAGGCAAAAGTCAAGCCAGGTCGACACGGAAATCGGGATCTCCAGTCTGTGGGGTAACCAGCTGGGAGGTGACAGATGGGGAGGGCATTCTGCGCCCACGGACACCTCTGGACCAAGGTGCACAGGGGCAGAGAGCATGACAGGGACCACAGGCTTCACAAAACACCGGGACAAGAATTAGTCAGCAGGACAGGGGAAGCGTGGAAGGCTAGAGGCTTCCAGCCAGGGCAGAGGCACATCTGGGCTGCAGCAAGAGAAGGGGCAGGGCCGAGTTTCGTCCCCATTGCAGCACAGCCTTTGAACCTAGGGAGTGCAGCGGGGACAACTGCCAGTCTGCAGACTGTGAGAGCAGGCATCGGGACTGAGCCTCCTCTGGAGAGGGCACAGCAGTGTCCCCTGGCAGGAGGCAGGGAGACCCCTGCCCCCCAGGACCATTTTCTGTTGCCCCCCCATGCTATTTTCCCAAAGCTAAGGGGATGATGGTGTCCCTAGGGGAATTCTGGCTGGGCTGGGGACCACCTACGATGAGGTCTGCCTGGAAGTAGTAGATGCCCTCCTTGAATGCCCGTGCCATGAACAGCTCCAGCGCCTCCTGCTCGCACTGGGTGTGCAGCTCCAGTAGCTCCTGAACGGTCTCTGTCGGCAGCTTTGCCCGCTGCTCCATCAGATCCTGGTACAACGTCACAGCCTCTTTCAGCGTCGCTGCGTTCTCAATCTCTGCCAGGGCGAGCACCGCGCTCTCCAGGCATGGCACTTCCCCGCTCTGGATGGCCTCCACGTAGGTCGCTGCCAGTTTCCCCAGCACTGCCGAGGAGGACCAAGGATGAGAGGTCTGCAGCCTGAGCAAAACGCAGGCTCCCCTTCGGCCCCGGGTCCTGCCATATCCCTGCTGCCTCCATGCCACAGTCTTCCTGAACTTCCTTTCCTAACTCTTTCCCGCCCCGCCTGCACCATCCAAAAGCTCCAAATCCAGAGGCAGGGACAGCAGCCAGCAGAAAAGCTCTCCCTTTCCCCACCTGCATCGTTTGACTCTGCGTTTGATCCTTCCCCAAACACAGTCCCGAGAGCTGCCGGCCATCCAACCCTCTGGACAGCCAGTACTCACAGTTCCCTGTTACGACGTGCCCACCAGGGATGGTCTTAGGGGGAGACTTTTCCCAGATGTAGCTGCAGAATTTCTCCACCTGCTGCTGGAATTCAGGATTGATCTCATCATCCTGAAGCTCCTCCAAGTGGGCCAGGTTCCTCCTGCTGGCCGGTTGTTCAAAAACAAAACACTTGCGATCCGGAAAGAACTGGCGGATGCATTCTCGGAGCTCATTGTAGGATTGGGCCTCTGGGCCGCTATCTGTGGGGTAAGAGGACAACGGAGCAAGTTCACCGGGCTTGGGCTGTTGTTGAATTACACTGAAACGCTGCTGTGTCTGGGGCTGGACGTCTCCAGCACCAGAGCACCATTCCCTTACCAGCCTTTAACTTCAGTGAGTGCTCCAAGTATTCATCCTCAGAGACTTCCTTCCCATTCACCTCCAGCTGCAGTGTGAAATCCCGGACAGCGCAGACAAAAGTCGGGAAGAAAAGGACAAATTTTTCTGAATCCTCCAGCTCATCTGCACTCTGCTTGGCTGCTGCTTTCAACTTGATGTGCTCAGACAGCTTCATCACATAGCTAGGGAGCTGGCTAAGGAAACAGGGACCTCAGCTCTGAATGCAGCATTGCCATCCTGCAACCACTCAGCACTTCATGGGAAAGAGAGGGGACTCTGTGGGGACAGAGAACAGCCTGGAACCACCCAAACGAGGAGGGAGAAAAAACCCCCCGCCCTGAAGTCCACAACATGGGACTCCTAAGGACTCAAAGCACGTCACTGGGCACCACCAGAAGGTTCTGCAGCTGTTTGAGGAACTGGGATTTGTCAATCCCCAGCCCACCACACAGGGAGAGGAGGGCATCGCTCGTGCTGCTGTCCCACCAAGGATACTGCAGCTGCTCCATGGCTTGCTGGTCAATGGTGCCTTGGCTGTTGTAGATCAAGGTGCTGGAGAGCAGTATGGTGAGCACAAAGATCCACGTGTCATTCTTGATGTCGCCCTGGAACAACAACCCTTGGCTCTTATCAACAAGACCCCCTAAGTATGAGCAAAGCCCCAGATCCCCAGACCCTGAATGCCCCTAACCAACAGGCCATGGCAAGAACAGTTTTTGGAGAGACCCACCCCCATGCCATCACCATGTCTTTCTGTAGCTGGGCTTATCCTCAACTCTTAACTCTCAAGGTCCCACAGACCTCTGCCAAAGTGCTCCCTGAGCTCCTCATTCCTGTTGTGCTGCTCTTTTCCACAAAAGCAGAGGAATTTGGCAACTTGTCTGCCCCGACCTCCTTCCCCATGGCCTCTGGCTCTTCCCAGCACATAGGCTGAAGGCCACCACAGGTGGTGGGAACACCTGGGACTCTGGTCACCATGGCTGGGCCCTCAAGAGCTTCCACAAAGTGCTGGGAATGCACAAAGGGAGCTTCTGCTTCTTCCACACCTTCTCCACGTCGCCCAGCCCTTCAGTGTCCAGCAGCACCAGAGTGTGTCCAGGTTTGCAGGGGTGAGGCATACACCACATCCAGATACCTTTGGTGTGGGACTGCACGCTGGAGCCCAAGGAGAAACCTGTGGGGAGGACGCAAGGGTCTCAACAGCGGTAAATACAGAGTAGGAAACCCCAGGTACGTTGACCATCCAGGGCTGGGACCTCCCTCACCTTTCCTCTGACGAGCCAGCCTGTTCATGAGGTAGGACTTGCCGCGGCGGTATAGCCCTGTGATGGCCACCACCACCACAGGCTGGGTGACCTCTGACAGCACCTGCAGGGCCTCCTGCTGGACCACCAGCCCCCTCGCCCGTGTGTTCTCAATGAGGCAGACAGGCTGCGGCATGTGGATTTCGGACGCCATTGCTGACAGCAAACCAGCCTGCAGAGGAAGCGGCGAGAGGGGCTGGTTAACAAGGTGGGGACACCCCGCAGTCCAAACAGGGACAGTCATTATCATCCTACTTCATTTTTACAAGCAAATCATGCTTTGCACCCAATTCCTTCCACCACGCCTCTTTTTGCCCCTCGCAAGTGGCGCTGCGAAGACAACGATGACCCTTAGAAGAGGCGCGCAATCCCTTCCCGTTTGCCACGCAACAGAAAGAGCTCAATTTCTGCAAGCCCCGTGGGATAGCGGGAGTGCTCTGCATTATGTCCTGAACACCAATTTGAAGTTTGCCGAGTGGTTCATCGCGCAAAAACGGGTGTGGGCCATGGCAGCGGCCTCAGGCAGGGCGCTGGGGCAAGAGAATGACTGGAGAGTCACACGAGCACTAAGGAAAGGATAGGTTAGGGGGTGAAAGTGAAGCTTAGGGGAGCTTCTTATGAATTTCTTCATTAATTTCTTAAGCCCGACCCCCTCAACCCCCCTCTCACCATCCTCTGCGCCTCTCACAGGGACATGCTTGGTGCTTGCCCTTGCAAGGCTCCCATCTCTCCTTTCCTCCTCCCCTGCACTGGTGGGTGACCCCCTCCCCACACTCCAGCGTTTTGGATCTGTGATGCAAACGGTGTTGATGTTCTCGTCCCTGCTGAGCAGCGCTCACAGGGCGCCAAGGCCTTTTCTGCCTCTCACCCCACCCCACCAGCGAGGGGGCTGGGGGGGCACAAGAAGCTGGGAGGGGACACAGCCGGGACAGCTGACCCCAATGCCCAAAGGGCTATTCCATACCATACGCCGTCACGCTCAGTATAGAAAGCTGGGGAAGAAGAAGGAAGGCGGGGACGTTCGGAGTGATGGCGTTTGCCTTCCCAAGTAACCACTACGCGTGATGGAGCCCTGCTTTCCTGGAGATGGCTGAACACCTGCCTGCCCATGGGAAGTAGTGAATTAATTCCTTGTTCTGCTTTGCTTGCGTGCGCGGCTTTTGCTTTCCCTATTAAACTGTCTTTATCTCAACCCACGAGTTTTCTCACTTTTACTCTTCTGATTCTCTCCCCCATCCCACCGGGGGGGGGGGGTGAGCAAGCGGCTGGGTGGGGCTGAGTTGCCAGCTGGGGTTAAATCACAACGGTCCTTTTTGGTGTCCAATGTGGGGCACAAAGGTTTTCAGATAACGACAGGTTTGATTGGAATGTGCTAGATCGAATTTATAGCTGTTATTGCTGTTCAGCTATTAATCAGCGGGCTCCTGTGCTTGCCATGGGGCTCGCTTGCCTCACTGTGTATTAGAGTCTAGGGCTCGTTAGTGGCGGCGGAGCATCAGTGGCTGTGCATGAGGTCATGCTGGAGCACCTCAAAGTGTGTGCCCGTGGATAAACCTACGCCAGAGCAGGTACGCCCCTGGAGGGACCGCAGCCACGGGTAAGGCCATGTTGGAGCAGGTTTACTTCTGAAGGGACTGTGGCTGTGGGTAAGGCCACGCTGGAGCAGGTCTATCTCTGGAGCAGGTCTATCTCTGAAGGCATGGTGGCCCCTGGAGAACATGGCCATGCTGGAGCAGGTCTATCTCTGAAGGCATGGTGGCCCCTGGAGAACATGGCCACGCTGGAGCAGGTCTATCTCTGAAGGCATGGTGGCCCATGGAGAAGGCCACGCTGGAGCAGGTCTATCTCTGAAGGCATGGTGGCCCATGGAGAACATGGCCACGCTGGAGCAGGTCTATCTCTGAAGGCATGGTGGCCCCTGGAGAAGACCACGCTGGAGCAGGTCTATCTCTGAAGGCATGGTGGCCCCTGGAGAAGGCCACGCTGGAGCAGGTCTATCTCTCAAGGCATGGTGGCCCCTGGAGAAGGCCACGCTGGAGCAGGTCTATCTCTGAAGGCATGGTGGCCCATGGAGAACATGGCCACGCTGGAACACGTGCACCTCAAAGCGATTGTGGCTGTGGATAAGTCTATGTCACAGCAGGTAGAGCCCTGGAGAGCCTCTGGCTCATAGATGAGGTTCCACTGGAGCAGGTACACCCCTCAGGGACTGCAGTCCCTGGATAAGTCCAAGCCGGAGCAGGGCCAAGGGGAGGAGTTCATTGCAACGTTGAACCCGATGGTCTGGCCCAGAGGGACCAGGGGTGGAGAATGGAATGGAAATACCGTGAAATTGTTGTAACCCAGGATCTGAGTTGCACGTTCTGGGGGTGCCTCTAGCAGGAACCCCCGAACCAACGGAGGAGAAGCCTTACAAGGAGGGTCCTCACAGCAGGTCCTTGCAGCAGATCCTTGCAGCAGATCCTTGCAGCAGATCCTTGCAGCAGGTCCTCGCAGCAGCAGGTCCTTGCAGCAGCAACCTGACCTGAGCTGGCTTTGGTGCCCAGGAACTCCACGCAACCCACCACCTCTCCTGTCCTGAGTGACCACCATGACAGATGGAGCCCAAAGTCATGGACCGAAGGAACTCAGTGGACATTTTGTGGACATTTGTGGACATTTTACGGACACTTCCCAGGGGTGGTCCATGGACCAGGGGAACGACGTCTGTGAATTGTATCAAAGGATGGGAAGGGGCGTGGTGGGTAATGAGGGTGTATTGGATAGTGCGGGACCTGAGCACAACGTAAACGGGATGGAATAAAGGGTGGAGAACGTGCTGGTTTGGGCTGGGATAGAGTTAATTTTCTTCACAGTAGCTGGTATGGGGCTGCGTTTTGGATTTGTGCTGGAAACAGCGTTGATAACCCAGGGAGGTTTTCATTACTGCTGAGCAGTGCTGACACAGAGTCAAGGCCGCGACTTTTCTGCCTCCCACCCCACCCCACCAGCGAGGAGGCTGGGGGTTTCCGTGGTTTAACCCCAGCCGGCAGCTAAGCTCCACCCAGCCCCTCGCCGACTCCCCCCCCCAGCAGGATGTGGGAGAAAATCAGAAGGGGAAAAGTGAAAGAACTCACGGGTTGAGATAAAGACAGTTTAATAATTGAAAGAGTTATAATAATACTAATAATAACTGGTAATGAAAAGGAAAATAACAAAGAGAGAGAGAAATAAACCCCAAGAAAGATACGTGATGCAAATGAAACCAATTGCTCGCCACCAACCAACCGACGTCTAGGCGGTTCCCGAGCAGCAGCCCCCCCGCCAACCTCCCCCCTGGTTTTACTGTTGCGCAATGACATCATATGGTGTGGAACAGCCCTTGGGTCGGTTGGGGTCAGCTGTCCCAGCCGTGCCCCCTCCCAAACTCTTGTGCCCCCCCCAGCCCACTCGCTGGGGGGGGGGGGGGGGAGGCAGAAAAGCCCTCGGCGCCGGGTAAGCGCTGCTCAGCAGGGACGAGAACATCCCTGTGTTATCCGCGCTGTTTCCAGCACGAATCCAAAACACGGCCCTACGAAGAAAATTAACTCCACCCCAGCCAAAACCAGCACAGGATGCGCAAGAAGACCGAGCCCCAGCCATCACCCAGGCCCTGCCAGGTTCCAGTAAACCCCATGGATGCAGAGGCAGCGCAAGAGCTCATCCCACACCCAGAAGCTGCCCCACTGCAACCTCCCAGACAGCCCGGGACTCGCTCCAGCAACGGCGAACTCCATCAACGCCGCCCGCTTCCGGGCTTTGAATCCTCTCTGAGGACCTCACGAGCCCCGTCCTCTTCCAGGAACACCAAGGGGATTGCCACGGGGGGGACACCAGGCTGCCCCTCATGTCACGGGCACTCCCAGCACAGCAGGGAGGAGAGGAAATCTTAGGGCATAGTGTCCGAGCTTAGGCGAGTCCTAACTTGCATGCAAAGCCTAAGAGGGTTGAACGCAGGCTCCCAGCCACCCATTCCCCTTGCTCCATCCCAGAGCCCAAGCAGACATTTGGACCTCCTCCTCCTCCTCCTCCCACCCACTGGGGTCCCTGTCGTCGCTTGCTGGGGTCCGAAGGAGTCATTCCACAGCCCCCGTGCCCAGGGCTGCTTGCGTGGGGTGCAGAGGAGGGATTAGGGGAAGGGACTCACCGTCGTCTTCGCTACCCGCCCTGGGCTGCAACAGCTTTGCTGCAGCCTGGGTCCTGCCCTGCCTTTTATCCTGCGCCCTGGGCCGGCCCCTTTCTTCCTATTCCAGGAAACCGGGGGGGGGGGTGAGTCAGAGAGCGAAAGTGAAAGTCAGGGACTAGGAGGGAGGAACAAAACCCCACCGTTGGCCAGTGGTTTGACCCCGGCCAGCAGCTAAGCACGAAAACCCGGGGCAGGTGAGATAAAGGTGGTTTAATCAGTGAAGGAAGGAGAATGAAAAGCAAGCAACGCAAAAGCAAACACTCCCCACCTCCCAGCTGCCCAGCCAGTTTGAGAGTTACACCCACCTCGGGAGATATCCTCTCACCCCTTCTTCTCTGAGCCCACTTTTTATTGCTGAGCATGACGTTACCTAGTGTGGAAGGCTGGTGAGATGTGGAACAAGCTGCCCGGAGGAGCCCCATGGAAGCTGCGGGTGGCCCATCACTGGAAGTGCTCCAGGTCAGGTTGGATGGGGCTTTTCAGCAACCTGATCTAGGGCAAGATGTCCTTGCTCGCGGCAGGGGGGTTGGACTAGATGATCTTGGAAGGTCCTGGCCGTGTCCCCTCCCAACCCACGCCCAGCCTGCTCGCTGCTGGGGCAGAGTGGGAAAGAAGAGAAGGCCTTGATGTCGTGCAAGCGCCGTTCAGCAGCAGCCAAAATATTTGTATGTCATTGTCCTGGTTTAACCCAGCAGGCAGCTAAACACCCACACAGCCGCTCACCCACTGCCCCCCCACAGTGGGATGGGGGAGAGAATGGGGGAGAAAAAAAAAAAAAAAAACGGTAAAATTTGTGGGTTGAGATAAAGACACTTAATACGACAGAACAGGAAGGGCAGATAATAATGATAAAAGAATATACAAAATAAGCAATGCACAATGCAATTGCTCACCACCCGCTGGCCGATGCCCAGCCCGTCCCCGAGCAGCGACAGCTCCTCCCCGGCCAGCTCCCCCCAGTTTCTATACTGGGCATGACGTCACGTGCTATGGAATAGCCCTTTGGCCAGTTTGGGTCAGCTGTCCTGGCCGTGCCCCCTCCCAGCTTCTCGCTGGCAGAGCAAGGACTGAAAAGTCCTTGCCCAGTGCGAACGCCGCTTAGCGACAGCCAAAACATCGGCGCGTTCTCAGCACGATTCCCCTGCTGACTCCAAAACGCAGCCCCGTACCCGCTACCAGGGAGAAAATTAACTCCACCCCAGCCGAAAGCAGGGCAGTCATCAACACGTCCCTAGCACCACGGGCTCGCGATGAAGGGAGTTAACTCCGTCCCAGCCACGCGTGCTGTGCCGCGGTTCCCCCTTCCCTCTTGTACCCGCCACGCGGGTCCCCCACCTCCCCATCCCTACCGCCCCGACGCGACCCCCACGTTGCCCCGTCCCCTCTTGGAGCACCAACTCGCGTGCTTCCTCTGCTCCTCCACCCGCGGACGTGTCCCCGACGGCAGCGCTCTCACGCACACCCCGACAGTCCTGCCACGGCCCCTGCTGCTCTCCCACATGCGCGTGTGTCCCCCCCCCCCAGAGACCTCTCCCCACGCCCCTCGAGGACATGCCACCACCCCCGTGAGCCGCTCATCCGAGGGCTTGCCAAGAAATACCCCGGCCGGCCCCTAAACCCCTCCGCCCCACCACGCACACCGCCTCTCCCCGTGTCCCCCTCTTGCGGACGCGCACGTGGTCCCCTCGCGCTCGCGTCCCTCGTGCTGCCCGCTCACGAGGACGCACCCCACCCACACACGTACTCCTCAGCATCCCCCCCCCCAAGCAAGCCTCAGCCCCCGTTCTGCCACGGGCACCCCCTTCCCCCAGCATCCCCTCACGCAGACGTGCCCCGGACCCCATTTCCCTCACTGAGCCCTACCCCGTCCCTCTTCCCCTCTCGAAGGGATGCCCTGGCCCCCTTGAAAATACCTCCCATCCCCCATGGACCCCTCCATCCCCCCCTCGCACATCCCCCTTCCCCTTACGGCCCCATCCTCCGCACGTCCCCACGCCCGTTTCCCTCGCGCAGGGGCAGGAGCCATCCCCCTCACGCGTGGGCACCCCCCCCCCGCCCGTTTCCCCCCCCCCGCTCTCCCATCGACACGCCCACGCCCCATCGCCCCCCACCCAAGCGTGCCCTCCTGCGCCCAGATGCCAGCCCTCCGACCCACCCCACGCGTCCCCTGGGCCGTCTCGATGCTTGCCGCAAGCACCCGGCGCTGTCACGCTCATCCCGCAGGCACCCCACGCCCGTGGGTCCCCTCAGGAGCCTGGGACCCTCGTCACCCCTGACACCCCAGCCTGGATCCAAGGACCCCCTCGCTGGCTGGTCCAGCTTGAGGTTTGCTGGTGAGCGCACACCACGACTGAGGAAGACGCAGACGTCTATCCCCCCGCCAGCACCGGGGACGTGGGCCGTCACCCATGGGCCCGCTCCAGACGTGGGCACCGAGCCCCTCACTCACACCAGTCCTTCCCAGTAGCTGGTTTTTGGGACACACACCATTCCCACCCCAGTGACTGGTGGCTGAGACCCCCCCACACACCCGCCACAGTAGCTGCACTGAGACCCCCTCCACTCAGGCACTGGGATCCCACTGGCTCCAGTAGCTGGTACTGGGATCCCCATTCACTCCAGTAGCTGGCACCCTTCCCAGTACAGTGCTCGGGATCTCCCTCCTGGCTTACAGTCTCATCAGTTGCGATGTCCAAGCTGGTCCTCCTAGCAGCGGCACCTATAATCGCTCGGTGGCTCATGAGTTAACAAGACTGGCGAGGGTTGTTTCTCATCGCTGCCTGTGTTCGTGCTCCTCCCTTTCCTTCTCCTCCCAATTTTTGCGAGGCCCTTACAGTATTCAACGCCTTCTTTCCCTCAGCCTTCAGCAACAAGGTCTCCCAGGCCTCTGTGATGTGTGATAGGGTTCAGCAGTGGATGAGGCTTGAGTCAGGGACGTCAGGAGAGAACGTGGCCTGAAGAAGTCCCTGGGCGTGCGGGGCTGAATGCCACGACGCCGTGAGAAGGGACTGATGTCCTTGCAAGGCTGCTTCCTATCAGCTTTGAAAGGTCATGGAGGTTGGGAGAGGTCCTAGACGACCAGTGAAAGAAAGGTGTTGTACCCATCATCAAACACAGCCAGAAGGTCCATATGGAGAAATTCAGTCCAGCCAGCCTCACCTCCTCCAGTCTCTGGTAGCACTCCTCCCGTAAGGAGACCTCCTAAAACCTCTGGGCACATCACAAATGAGAAGGTGGTTTGGAACAGCCAGCGTGGACTAAATCACGCCTCGCCAACCTCCTCGCCATCTGTGACGAACCGCTTAGAGTTGGGGACAAGGCAATAGCAACAGGAGTAAGTTACCTTGACTTTGGCAAGGCTTTCAAGTCTCCCACGATGCTCTTTGTACCCAAGTAGGAACACTGTGGTCTGGATACACAACTCGGTTGGTAGAAAGCTCGTTGGATGATGGGGCTCAGAGGGTACCTGCTGAAACTACAGCTCTCCTCCCAGCCTCAGATAGGGTGAGCGTTCAGCCTTTGATAGAGCTCACCACCAGCTTTGGGCCTCACGCCCAAGCGACCTGGCTCCGAGCAGCCCCAGTCCCAGTGCGCTGGGAGGGCTGCTACTGGCCTCACCCCATCCACGGGCTGGGCCTCGACCAGAAGGACTTGGACCCCCCCGGAGCAATGGCAGAGATGGGGGCTTCTGTACATCACATCTTCCCTCTTCGCTGAGGGACTCCTCCTGAGCTGCTTTTCCTCCGTTGACTCATACGCTTAAATCCAGCGGGTCACCACCTCCACCTGAGGTCGCGACGGGACTGGGGGGCCAGGAAGGTGGCAGGCACCCACACCCGCCTTCACTGATTCTTCCAGGCCCGTTCCCTTGGCCACGCTTGTGTTGGGTAGCGTCAAGGCCCTGAGGGCACCAGTAGGGCTTAATGGCCCTCACCAGCCTCACCTGGAGAGCCACACCCCATGCCCATGGTCCCAGGAGCTCATTTAAGCTCAGGCCTGGGCCTTTGACATCTGTCTGTGCTTTGGTGAAGGAGTACCAGCCAGAAAGCAACGGGGGTTGCTGAGAAATGAGGCTTGGTGAGAAAAGCTCATTGAGATGGTATGGGGTCACCTGCCAAATCCCACTGGACAACTGCATTTAATGCTTCCTAGCAGGAATATCAGTCACCTCCCCTTGTTCACGGTGAAGCAGATGATGTCAGGGTGAAAACGGGGCCAAGCGGGAATTTCACTGAAATCCTGGTTGGACACAGCCCTAAAATCGAGGGCTGCGATGAGGTGACGCTTCTGATTCTCCAGGCATTCCTACAGTGTCCCTGTTTTGGGAAACAGCACCATCTGGTTGCAGCATTGTTTTATGAGATTTACTCAACTTTCGCGGACTTTGGACCCTCTTGTGACTTGGGCTCCCCTACGACATCAGGAGAAAGGAGGTTCCTAACGATTTGCAGGTGCAATTTGAGGAGAAGCGGGGAAAAGTTCTGCAAAACATCTAGCAGAAGATAATATCTCCAAAGACAAAGGCTATTTCCCGTTTCTGCAATGCCTTTCTTACTTCCCCAGGAGCTCCTGGTGGACACGGAGTCTTTTATGGAGTCCTGCACGGGACAGAAGCCGGCCTTTGAGTCTGTGGTCTTGGATGAGACGTCCCTTCCACCCAAAAGGGTTGTCCTTGATCACTCAGAATGAGATTTAAATGCAGGACATAAAGTAAATCTAAATTCTTTATCTGATGGTTGGCGCTGCCTTTTCACACCAGAGCATCTGCCCCCAGAATATTGGCAGTGAGATGTCCAAGCCCTTGCCTGGCTCAGCCCCTGCTACCTGATTTGGCCACCAACGGCCTCACCAAGACCCTTGGTGAGACCCTTTCCCTACCCAGAAAATTTAACCCTTTCTTTCAGATTCCTTAGCGTAGAGGAGAAGATCCACCTCCCAGCCTGAAGGGAAAGAGCCCTGCAAAGCCATGCAAACGTATGTGAATACTGCAGGAGGTCTGCTGCCACGTCACGCCCTGGAAGCGTCCCAAGGAGGTGTCCACCTCCTCTGGTTTCCCCGGCGAGGATACTCATTCTCTGAATTTCAGACTCCTTAGGATCTGCTCATCACCACTGAAGGACCAGGGAGGTTTTCAGTTTATCCATCGGGAGCCGCCCAAAAATTGTGCTGAAGTAAACCAAATTTCAAAATTAGGATGAAATTCGCCTTGAGGGGGTGGGAAATTGGTCACTAGGTGCATGTGAGCATTGGTGTCTCAGGGAAAGGACATCTCCAGAGACAGGGCTGTATCTCGGTCCCTGCTCTGGTGGTCTTCCCAAGGGCAGAGGGACACGTGGCCATCACCATCAGCAATGCCCGCTATTGCTCTCACTGCCCCCCCTGCAGTGACACGTGTGTTAGGAAGGGAGGAGGTGTGGTTTCTGGTCCTAAAATCGACTTAAAATGAAAAATAAAGATAGTTGGTGCCTGCTCAGAGATGGAGCGACCAGCCCGTGCCTTGCTGTGGATTGCTCTGCAGGCAGAAATGAACAGAAACCCCCCAAAAACCCCCAAAACAACCAACATGTGCTTACGTCACGGTTATCTGTATGGATGTAAGGGATAAATCTTTCCGTCTGAGTCACCTTTCATCTGCCAGGAAGCCCAGAACAGCTCTGGGACACTCACGACTGCCCCAGGAGAGACCTCCAAGTCTCTGCTTCTCAAGGGCTTCTCCGTGCGGCTCACCACCCGCACATATATTCCATATAAACAGGACTGCAAATATGTTAAGAGTTAAATCAAACAAAATCCTTTCATTGTAAACAACCTTTTTAAAGCCACCTTTAATTGCCTTAGACAAGCGGGACTTGCAAAACAGGAGAGCAGTAGGTTGCGTTTGTCCCCAAGTGGTTTTGAGTTTGCAATTCGTCACGAGAGGAACAAATCGAAAGGGAATCGATCCAAGACCTTCTCGGACCAGCCCCAAAGTCATCAACGGAAGAGGCAAAGTCATGATTAGAAGAGGAGTCAATGTCCCCAGGGTGGGGGACCCGTGTCAGACCGATTCGCCTGCTGCTTCTCGCGGAGTTGCCCGCGTCTGCGCTTCGAGGGCACTGGAGCTGCCGTCGCTCTTGCTTCTGCGTGCTCTTGAGTTCGCAGCGCTAAAAGTTCAATCAAAACACTCCAGCCAAGCAAGGTCTGCCATGCCCAGGGAGCGTGAAAGACGTGACAGCCGGGGGAATGACTCATCGTCCTGGAAAAAGTACAGCTACTGTTTGGAAAGCAGCGAGGAACTAGCAAAGGGAAAAAAAAAAATTAGCGATAACCACTCCTGTAGCTGAAACCAGAGCCTGGCCAAAAACTCGCGTTCCTGATGACGAAGCTTTTCCTCAGGGATTTCCAAAGGGCCGCCTTTAAGTCTTTGCTTCGCAGACTAAAAATGATGGGACTGAGGAAAGGGGTGAAGACGGTGTAGGACACATCGATGAGAGCGCTCGCTCCCGCAGCGCGGGGCGATTTGCAGCGCAGGTAGATAACGGAGGCGCAGCCGTAATGCACCACCACTACGGCGACGTGGGAGGCGCAGGTGGAGAAGGTTTTGCGCCTCCCCTCCGCCGAAGGCATCTGCAGGATGCGGCCAAGGATGAAGGCGTAGGAGAGAAGGATGAGCAGAAAGCAACCCAACAAGGCAGTCACGCAAAGGACATTGACCACGGTGGCAACCATCTCACCACCGGCACAAGCCAGCTGGAGCAGGGGGGGCACGTGGCAGAAGAAATGGTCAATCTGGTGGGACTGGCAGAAGGGTAACTGGAAGACAGAGCAAGTCACCAGCAGCCCCAGGAGACCCCCACCCAGCCACGAGGCGACTACCAGCTGGACGCAGACACGGGAGGTCACGAGGGCGTTGTAACGCAAGGGGTGACAGACGGCCACGTAGCGGTCGTACCCCATCACCGTCAGGAGGAAAGAGTGCATGAAGCCAAACGTGAAGGAGAAATGCATTTGTGCGGCACAGCCCAGGAAAGAAATGGCTCGAGTTCCCGTCGCTAACCCAGACAGCATCTTTGGGGTGATGGAGAAGGTGTAGCAGAGCTCTGAGAAGGACAGGGCACCTAGGAAGAGATACATGGGCGTGTGCAGCCCTCGGTCCACCCTGATAACAACCATTATCGCCATATTTCCAGTCAGGGTCACCACGTGCATGAGGAGAAATAGCACAAACAACACAACCTGGAGCTCAGGGAAGTGGGAAAACCCGGTCAAAATGAAGCCTGGCGGGGCGGTTCGGTTGTCCCTTGGCATTTGTGCTTTGTCCGAGAAGGGCACAACATTTTAACCAGCAGCTCGGCCTCCCGTGGAGGAAACAGCACCTACGTCAGGCTTCAGTTCTTGCTTCCTACCTATCTCCCGCAAGAAATAACGTGGAAATCGATGTGCACGTCTTGAGATCTACCAAACCTTTTCTTTGCCTAGCAATATCTCACGTACCTTCAAGAGCTTCTGTCCCGGCACAGCTGAGAAGAACCCGGTGACGTCACTAATTTACATTAAACTCAGTCCTGGCCCATGCTGATGCTCAACGGCCAAGCCAAGAACGTCACAGAACCATTTTGGTTGGAAAAGACCCTTAAGATCATCGAGTCCAACCGTAAACCTAACGCTGCCAACTCCACCACTAAACTACGGCCCCGAGCGTCACCTCTACACGGCTTTCAAACGCCTCCATGGTCCTCTTTAGCCAAAGTCCTGGTGTCTTCTGTGATGGTTGGTACCAAGACTTTGCAGGCAACAGAGTTACTCCGATACATCTGTGAGGACCAACCCGTAAGAGCACGAGGGGCTGCTTCACGCGAGCAGAAGACGAGCGCGGCGAGCTGCAGCCTGGCGTGAGGACTGATTTTTGGGATATTCCCTTCTCAAGGCTGAATTTCCCCGTGGACGCTCGATCCTGGGTCAAGCACAAAGCATCTTCTCGTTCTCCACCGCTTGAGGGGTTGTGCCACGTTAGCTGGGTCCCCCGTGCGCAAGAGTCACCGACTGCAACTGGAAAGAAGAAGACAGAGGGGCAGGAAGGGCGTTGGGTCCTCGGCGGGGTCAGGGGACGGGGCAGCGAGACGGCTGGGTTCATCGCGGCCGGCTGTAGACCTCCGCCAGCCTCTCCACGCTCCCCTTGCTCCCACCGGGGACCTGCGCCCACCGGCGCTGCTCCTGGGG
This sequence comes from Mycteria americana, assembly GCF_035582795.1. NCBI lineage: Eukaryota > Metazoa > Chordata > Aves > Ciconiiformes > Ciconiidae > Mycteria > Mycteria americana. Next base: position 2,210,392 of record NW_027445624.1, read on the forward strand.
CTTTCTGGAGGGGGGCGGACACCCTACCTGTTCCGCACCGGGATGAACTCGGATCCTTCACCCCATCAGCAGATCTGGGCAAGGGGTGGGACGGCAGCGGGGAAGAGCGGCACGGTCAGCAGTCCCACCGCACTCTAGGAGAGGCAACCAAGCGACATCTTAAGGGGATGTCTCGCCTCCGTCTGGATGCCCACCAGGTCTCTCCTCCTAGAGGGGAAGAGGCGCTGCTCGCAGGAGCTCGTGCGACCGCGGCAGTCGCTTACCTTCAGAGGGGGTGGCTCACGCTGCTCCAGGGGTCCTCGTGCTCCAGGAGGTCCAGCTCGAGGGACGTCTCTAGGCATCGGGGATGGTGGAAATTAGAGGAGATGCAGTTTGATGGTCTTGGAACTGTAGGAATTCCTTAATACCTTTAAAACTGTTTTTTTTCCTGCTGCTGCTGCTGCTGTCAACCCCCAGGCTTCGGGAGGAGAAGCCGTTCCCTGATCTTCAGCAGGACTCGGCCGCCCAACCCGATGGCAACGATGAGGTGATGAGCACTCGCTCTTCCAGGAAGGACGGACACACCAGGCAACAGCCTGATCAGCCCAGCGACGGTCCCATCTGCCTTTTCCCTCCGTGTCCAGCCACCAGTGTGGCTTCTACAGAGGGACTTAAATGGTTTGTAGGCACGGGGGTGGGTGGAGGCACCGGGTTGGGTGTCATCATCCAAGGTCAGATGACGCCTGGCTCTTACAGAGGTCCCAGGCGGCAGCAGGGGCTGAAGATCTCACGCTCCCTTGGTGCGGAAGCGTAGGGACGTGTAGGAGCTCAAGCCTGGCACCGGAGCTTGAAGAACCAGCCCGTGGGGAGGTGGAGACACGGCTCCCTCTGTCACGTCTCCGGAGGTGGAGCATCCCACGTGGGGTCACGCCAACGGGAATCCTGGTGCTTCTCCAGAGGTTGGCGACGTGCAGCACCGTCTGCTCGCCGTAAAGAGGATTAAACGTCTGCCTGGGGTCCGGAGGTGACGCTGCCGCCCGAGGAGAAACGCTGCTGCAGCTCCAGCAGACAGGACCACCTCGGTTTTCTTGAAGAACTCAAGGGTTGAGCTCTTTCAGCTTGAAAAAGCCACGGGTTTGCGCAAAGAGCGGAAGGGAGGGGTTGCGGGCACGCGGCTCCTGGCACAACATCACCTTCCACACGCGCCACGGCCACCCGGCCCTCTTCCAGGACCGCACTCGAATAGCCCAGCCGGGAGGTGCCACCTCCCACCCCTCGCACGGGGCACGCGGCTCGTAGGGTCTCCTGGGGTGGCACAGGTCCTCTCCAGGGCTCCAAGAGAGTTTAACGTCGCGTTTTAAGACTAATTCTGAAAAACGCAACGATGCACCCAAAACCATGAGAGGGTTGGGTTGGGCTACCCAGGTCTCCAGTGGAAACCCACGGCCTCTTCTGTTTCCTTCTCAGGGTGTAAGGTGAGGACTCATCTCTCACTCCAGAAGTCCTCTGTGGAGGTATCTCCACCTGAGCCAGTCCCTCAGGTCTTCAGAGAGCTGGAGAAGATCTGGGCCAAGGGCTCTGGGGCACAAATAACCTCCAAGATATAGGTGGCCACTTGTAGGGTCTCATGCTCCAATCTACCCCTTGGTGACTACCCAGAGAGCCCGGGTGACCACCTCAGAAGCAGATCTGGTGCATGGAACAAGCCTCTAGGCCAATGGCCTCATCACAGATATCTCCAGCATCAGCCAGAGCTTCTCGTCAAGCTCTCTGGGACTGGATTTAGTGGTCTAGTGCTCTGCCAGGTGTAGGACAGCCTGAGAGCTTCTCAAAGGTTGTCTTAGCTAGGTCCATCACCTTGGGACCTGCAAGACCAGCTCCATCTCAGCGTGTGGTTGTTGGAAGGTGCCTTCAGCGCCGCAGCGCCAGCAGAGATGACGGGATTTCGCTGTGAGTCCCCGCTTTCTGCACAGACCTCCAGGATGGAGAGGACCATCCCTGCTCCAGGTCTGGCTTAACCCCAGGGCTGCAGAGGAACCCGTGGGGAGAAACCCTTCCCCACATCTGCGTGACCACGCAGCTCCTGGTTTGCCTCCCCATGTCTCTGGAGGGGTGGTGAGCACCCATCCCCATGCGGCTCCTTAACTTCACAGACCTCCGTCCTGGTGGCCATCCATCCTGGTGGCCATCCATCCCTTGCACCTTCCCCACCGTTGCCCACCCCGGCTGCCTTCACCTGCCCCAGACCACACTTGAAGGCAACTTTTGGGGAGCAACGTGGAGACGCCGATGAGGTTCTGAGGGGAGGGAGCGGCGGGAGGAAGCTGGTGGAGCTCCCACGGGTCCTGCAGGACTTGGGGCAGGAGAAGGGGCCCAGGAGAAGAAGGGGCGGCGCCAGGGGACAGCGAGGACGACGCCAGGGGGACCTGGGGAGCTGCCGGCGCGGCGCAGGGGTGGCCGCAGCCCTCGGGGACAGAGGGCAAGGCTGGAGGGGTGACCTCCTGCAGCACGGCCGAACCCGAAACCAAATCCCAACCCAACCCCGAACCCTAACCTGAAATCTAACCCTAACCCAAAGCCCAGCTCTAAACCACACTCTAACACTAAACCTGACCTTAAACATAACCCAAATCCTAACCCTAACCCTAACCCAAAGCCCAGCTCTAAACCGCACTAACACTGAACCTGACCTTAAACATAACCCAAATCCTAACCCTAACCCTAATCTAACCCTAACCCTAACCCTAACCCTAACCCTAACCCTAACCTGAAATCTAACCCTAACCCAAAGCCCAGCTCTAAACCGCATTCTAACACTGAACCTGACCTTAAACATAACCCAAATCCTAACCCTAACCCTAATCTAAGCCTAACCCAAATCCTAACCCTAACCCAAATCCTAACCCTAACCCTAACCCAAAGCCCAGCTCTAAACCACACTCTAACACTAAACCTGACCTTAAACATAACCCAAATCCTAACCCTAACCCTAACCCAAATCCTAACCCTAACCCAAATCCTAACCCTAACCCTAACCCAAAGCCCAGCTCTAAACCACACTCTAACACTAAACCTGACCTTAAACATAACCCTGACCCAAATCCTAACCCTAACCCAAATCCTAACCCTAACCCTAACCCAAAGCCCAGCTCTAAACCACACTCTAACACTGAACCTGACCTTAAACATAACCCAAATCCTAAGCCTAACCCGAACTTGAACCCTAACCCTAACCCTAACCCAAATCCTAACCCTAATCTAACCCTAACCCAAATCCTAACCCTAACCCAAATCCTAACCCTAACCCAAATCCTAACCCTAACCCTAACCCAAATCCTAAACCTAACCCTAACCCAAATCCTAAACCTAACCCTAACCCAAAGCCCAGCTCTAAACCGCACTCTAACACTAAACCTGACCTTAAACATAACCCAAATCCTAACCCTAACCCTAACTTGAACCCTAATCCTAACCCAAACCCTAACCCGAACGTGAGCCCTGACCCTACGACCCTAAACCCAAACGCCAAAATGAACCCAAATGCTAGACCTAACCCTAACCCAGAGCCTAGCCTTAACCCTGACCCTAACCTTAACCCTGACCCAGAGCCTAAACTTAACCCTAACCTTAACCCTAACCCTAACCTTAACCCTAACCCTGACCCAGAGCCTAAACTTAACCCTAACCTTAACCCTAACCCTAACCCAGAGCCTAGCCTTAACCCTGAACCAAACCTTAACCCTAACCCAGAGCCTAACCTTAACCCTAACCTTAACCCTAACCCAGAGCCTAAACTTAACCCTAACCCTAACCTTAACCCTAACCTTAACCCTGACCCAGAGCCTAACCTTAACCTTACCCTAACCTTAACCGTCACCTAACCCTAATCCAGAGCCTAACCTTAACCTTACCCTAACCTTAAACCTGACCATAACCTTAACCCTCACCCTTAACCTAACCTTAACCCTAACCCTTAACCTAACCTTAACCCTAACCCAGAGCACAACCTTAACCCTAACACTAGTCCTAATGCAAACCCTAACCCTAGTCCTGACCCAAACCCCAGCCCTATGGCTAGCCCTAGCCCTATCACTAGCCCTAGCCCTATGGCTAGCCCCAGCCCTATCACTAGCCCCAGCCCTATGGCTAGCCCCAGCCCTATGGCTAGCCCTAGCCCTATCGCTAGCCCCAGCCCTATGGCTAGCCCCAGCCCTATCACTAGCCCTAGCCCTATGGCTAGCCCCAGCCCTATGGCTAGCCCTAACCCTATGGCTAGCCCCAGCCCTATCACTAGCCCTAGCCCTATGGCTAGCCCCAGCCCTATGGCTAGCCCCAGCCCTATCACTAGCCCCAGCCCTATCACTAGCCCTAGCCCTATGGCTAGCCCCAGCCCTATGGCTAGCCCTAGCCCTATCGCTAGCCCCAGCCCTATCACAAGCCCCAGCCCTATCACTAGCCCCAGCCCTATGGCTAGCCCCAGCCCTATCGCTAGCCCCAGCCCTATCGCTAGCCCCAGCCCTATCACTAGCCCCAGCCCTATCGCTAGCCCTAGCCCTATGGCTAGCCCCAGCCCTATGGCTAGCCCTAGCCCTATCACTAGCCCCAGCCCTATCACTAGCCCTAGCCCTATCGCTAGCCCTAGCCCTATCACTAGTCCTAATCCCATCCCTGACCCTGACCCTCACCCCCCCCGCGGTGACCCCACCGCTGTCCCCCCTCCCCCCCTTGCCTTCCCCTCCCCCCCGTCACCCCTCCCCCATCCATATCACCCCCCCCCCCGCGGAGCCGCAACGCCACCGGCGGCCGCACGGGGGCGCTCTAGGACCGACGGGAGCCCCGCACACCCCTCCCCCACCCACCCCCCCCCCGGGACCCAGCCGCCCCTCCCCCCCCCCCCCGGGACCCAGCCGCCCCTCCCCCCCCCGGGGCCCAGCCGCCCGGGCCGCCCTGCGCTGAGCCCCACGCGAGCCCCGAGAACCTCGTGCAAATGCCGGGGGGGGGAGGGGGGGGGGGCACACGCGTGTGCAAATGCCCCCCCCACCCCCGGCCCCCACCTTCACACCCCGCCCGGCCCCGCGGCCTCGCACGGTGCCGTGGGGCAGGGGGGGTGCAAGGGGTGGGCGAGCGTGTAGGGCCGGGGAGAGCCGTGCAAAGGGGCGTGCAAGGGGGCGGGCGGGGCTGGGCACAGGAGCGTGCAAGGGGCGTGCAAGGGGGTGTGCAAGGCTGGGAAGAGCCATGTAAGGGGGCGTGCGAGGCTGCGGGTGTGCAAGGCTGGGAAGAGGGGTGTGCAAGGGCGTGCAAGGGGTGTGCAAGGGGGTGGGTGTGTAAGGGGGTGGGTGTGCAAGGGGGTGTGCAAGGCTGGGAAGAGCCACGTAAGGGGGCGTGCGAGGGGGCATGAGGCTGTGTCTGTGCAAGGGGGCAAATAAGGCCGGGAAGAGGGGGGGGTGCAAGGGGCGTGCAAGGCTGTGGCCGTGCAAGGGGGCGTGCGAGGCTGGGAAGAGGCGTGTAAGGGGGCGTGCGAGGGGTCTGCGAGGCTGTGGCTGTGCAAGGAGGTGTGCAAGGCCAGGAAGAGGGGCGTGCAAGGGGCGTGCAGGGCCGTGGCCGTGCAAGGGGGTGTGCAAGGCCGGGAAGAGGGGCGTGCAAGGGGCGTGCAGGGCTTTGGTTGTGCAAGGGGGTGTGCAAGGCCAGGAAGAGGGGCGTGCAAGGGGTGTGCAAGGGGGTGGCCGTGCAAGGGGGTGTGCAAGGCTGGGAAGAGGGGCGTGCAAGGGGCGTGCAGGGCTTTGGTTGTGCAAGGGGGTGTGCAAGGCCAGGAAGAGGGGCGTGCAAGGGGTGTGCAAGGGGGTGGCCGTGCAAGGGGGTGTGCAAGGCCGGGAAGAGGGGCGTGCAAGGGGCGTGCAGGGCCGTGGCCGTGCAAGGGGGTGTGCAAGGCTGGGAAGAGGGGCGTGCAAGGGGCGTGCAGGGCTTTGGGTGTGCAATGGGGTGTGCAAGGCCAGGAGGAGCCGTGCACGGGGGCGTGCAAGGCCGGGAAGAGGGGGGTGCGAGGGGCGTGCGAGGGGCGTGCAGGGCCGTGGCCGTGCACGGGGGCGTGCAAGGCCGGGAGGAGGCGTGCGAGGGGCGTGCGAGGGGCGTGCGAGGCCCAGCTGAGCTCTCCCCAAGCCGAAGCCCCCCCCGCCCCTCCCCCCCCGCAGCCACCACTCCCATTTTCACTCCATTTCACGTTAAAATCGCTTTACATGTCAGATACAAAAATACGCCCCCGGGCGGGGGGAGGGGAGGGGAGCCCCCCAACCCCCCCGTGACCCCCCCCCCCCAGCTCCAAGGGACCCCCAGGGGACACAGGACGGGGGGGGGGGGGCTGTGCTCTGGGTCCCCCCCCGCCCCCCCCCGAGGTAGTCAGTGCGATGGGGGGGGGGGACAGCATGTCATGGGGGGGGGACAGTGTGTCTGGGGGGGTGACAGTGTGTGACAGGCTCAGATTGGCACCGGGGGGGGGGGGGGACACGACAGCGGGGGGGGGGGGGGCTGTCTCATATTTTTGGGGGGAACACAGGGCTGCTCCAGTCCCCCACCCCCCCAAAAGCCGCTTGGGGGGGGCTAACCAGGGGACCCTCATACCTCACCCTGCGGGGGGGGGCACTAGTGTCATGGGGGGGCACTAAGGGCCACCCAAGGGTGCGGGGGGGGGGTGCGGGGGCACCCCCCCAGTAGTGGGGTACAGCCCTGGGTGGGGGCGGGGGGGGATATTGGGGGGTCTTGAAGACCCAGGGGAGATTTAAAGGGGTCCCATGTTTGGGGGGGGGGGGGGCACCCTGGCCCACGGTGGGGGGGGGGGGGGTCTCAGGCCATGGGGTGGGGTTCCCTGGTTGAAGGGGGGGGGGGGCCCAAAAAGTGGTGAGGGCACCCAGGTCCATGGAGGGGCCCCCCAGGAAATGGGAGGGGGTCCCTGGATGGGGGAGGACCCACATGTGGGGGGGCACCCACCTCTGTTGGGGGGCCCAGGCCACTGGGGGGGTGGGGGGGGAGCACCCAGGTCCCTTGCGGGGGGGCGGGGGGGGGGGGGTGGGTGTCCCAGGATGTAGTGGTAGTCCCAGGTTGGGGGGGGGCCTTGGCTGAGAAGGGGGGGAGCAAGTGATGGGGGGGTCTAAAGGTGGGGGGGCACCCAGGTCCCATGGGGGGGGGGTCCCAGAATGTAGTGGTGGTCCCAGGTTGGGGGGGGGGGGGGGCAGGTAATTTGGGGGGGAGGGGCACCCAGGTCCATTGGGGGGTCCGGGGGGGGGGCTTCAGGGGGGGCTCCCCAGCTGGGGTGAGGGCACCATGTTCCCTGGGGATGCCGGGGGGGGGGTCCCCCATCTCCAGCAGATTTTTTGGGGGGGGGGGTGTGTCCAGCTTTTGGGGGGCCCCCATTTGCAAGGGGGAGGGGGGGTCCCCAATCATGGGACAGAGCTGGGGGGCCCAGTCCGTGGCGGTCGGTGGGTGGGGGGGGGATCCCCCAATCCCAGGGGGGTTCCTGGTCCAGGGGAGGAGTCCCCGGTCCTGGGGGGGGGGGGGACGGGGGACGGGGGGGCGCCCCGGTCCTGGGGGGGCCCCCCTAGCAGCGCCCCACCTTGGCATCGCCGATGGCCCCCCAGACGTCGAAGACGAACTCATCGGGGAAGGCGAAGTCCCCGAGCTGGGAGTCGAGGGCCTGGGCCAGCGCGTCGGGGTCCCGGGCGTCCCGGCCCAGCTCCACCATGGTGGCGGCTGTGGGGACACGCAGGTGACACAGGGACACGCAGGTGACAGCCAGCGCAACACGGGGGGGGCGGGGGGACCCGTAGCACCCCTGGGAGGGGGGGCCCTGCAGTGGGATTGGGGGGGGGGGGGGGGTCCACAGCGCCCAGGAGGGGGTCCAGGGGGGGTCCCCCGCACCCTGGGAGGAGGGTGGCCTGCAGTGGGGTGGGTCGGGGGGGGGTCCCCAGCACCCCCGGGGGGGCCGAGGGGGGTCCCCAGCACTCCTGAGGGGGGTTCCGCAGTGGGGCGGGGGGGGGAAAACATCCCGGGGAGGGGCAGAGTTGGTCCCCAGCACCCCAAGAGGGGCAACCTGCAGGGGGATGGGGAAGGGGGTAACCTGCGGGGGGGGGGGGGGGGAGGGGGTCAGAGGGATCCCCAACACCCCGGGGGGGGTCCCCTCACCCCAGGGGGGGTCCCAGGGGGGGTCCCCAGCCCCTGCTCACCCAGCTCGCTGTCCCGGATGCCCATGTAGCTCTCCAGCAGATCGTCCACCTTGGCCACAGCCAGCTCCTCGAAGGCGGAGGGCTGCGGGAGGGGTGGGGGGACAGGGACGGGGACGGGGGGGGGTCAGGGGGATGTTGGGGGGGTCACCGCCCCCCCCCCATCACCCCTCCAAGGGTCCCCTACCTGCTCCTCGACGGTGGCGGGTCCCCGAGCCCGAAGGCGCAGGGTGCCCCGGCCGGTGCCCAGCTGGGTGCCCCCGCCGCGGCCCCCCCCTCCCCGCGGGCCGATCATGTCTGAAAGGCAACAGAAGGGGGGTTTAGGGGGGGCCGCAAATTATTGGGGGGCCCCCCCCAGCATGGATAGGGGGCTCAAAACCAACCACAGACCCCTGCAAGATCCAAGGGATGGGAAGGGAAAGGTTTGGGGGGCGCCTCCATGTGCCCCCCCCCCCCCGAGGTATGGGGTCCCCATCAGTTCCTCCTTTGGGTATCAGGGTCCCTCCCTCCCCCCCAAGGTTATGGGGGACCCCTCAGCTCCCCCGGGTTTGGGGTGTCCCCTCTGCCACTCCCTGGGGATACAGCCCCCCCCCCCTTGGGTTTTGGGGTTCCCCCCATGACCCCCTCCAGCACTACAGGTCCCCATAAGCCCCTTCCAGGGTTTCAGGGTCCCCATCAGCCTCCTCTTGGGTTTTGGGGTGTCCCCCCCGCATTATGGATCCCCATCAGCCCCCCCCCGGGTTTTGGGGTTCCCCCCAGCACTGTGCATCCCCAACAGACCCCCCCCTTGGGTTTTGGGGTTCCCCCCATGCACTCCCAGCACTACAGGCCCCCATCAACCCTCCCTTGGGTTTTGGGGCTCCCCCATACCCCCCCCAGCACTATAGGTCCCTATCAGCCCCCTCGGATTTTGGGGTTCCCCCCACGTCCCCCCAGCACTACAGGTCTCCATCAGCCCCCTCTTAAGTTTTGGGGTGTTCCCCCCAGCATCACAGGTCCCCATCAGGCCCCCCCCCGCCCCCAGAGTTATGGGGTGCCCACCAGCCTCCCTTTGGCTTTCGGGGTTCCCCCCAGCCCTATGGGTCCCCATCAGGTTTTGGGGTCCCCCCCCAGGCTACTGGCTCTGCACCAGCCCCCCCACCCCTTGGATCTCGGGGATCCCCTCAGGGCTATAGGGTCCCCCTCCATTTCGGGGTGCTAAGGTGCCCCCTCCACCTCCCCAGGTTTCGGGGGTCCCAGCCGCGGGGCCGTCCCCACCCTGGAGGGGGGGGGCCCCAATATCACCAGATGCCTGGATCCCCCCCCCTTTTACTGGTGGGGCTCCCAGTGCTCCCAGTAATCCAGGGCACTACTCTCCAGTCCAGGATGGGGGACAGCAAAGCCCCGGACACCCAGGTCCCCCCAACCCCATGAGGGGGTGGCTGCCCTTTTTTTTTGGGGGGGGGGGGGGGGGGGGGCACAGGGGGACCCCCCTGTCTCCCAGTGGGCTCCCAGTGCTCCCAGTTGGGGCTCACCGAAGGCCTTGCGGGGCTCGGTGAGCTGGAGGGCGAAGGTGCGTCCCCGGGGCAGCTCCTTCAGCATCTTGGCCACCTCGTAGTGACGGGCGCCCACCAGGCTCTGCCCGTCGATGGCCTCGATCATGTCCCCCACGCTGATCACCGGGATCCGGTCGATGACGCTGCCCTCCCGGATCCGCTGCGGGGACCAGCCGGGGGTCACCGTGACCCCCCCCCCAGCCTGCTCAGGGATGTCCCCAGGTCCCACCCAGCCCCACGGCAGCTCAGGGACCACCCAGGAGTCCCCGTGTCCCCCCCACGATAATCCAGGAGATCCCCGGGGGTTCTCCTTCCTGTCCCCATGCTGACTTGGGAACCGTCTGAGATGTCCCCGTGTCCCCTCCCAGCCCCACGGCAGCTCAGGGACCACCCAGGGGTCCCCATGTCACCCCATGACAGTCCCCGATGTCCCTTGGTGTTCTCCTGCCCCATCCCCACGTTGACCTAGGAACCATTTGAGATGTCCCTGTGTCCCCACCCAGCCCCACGGCAGCTCAGGGACCACCCAGGGGTCCCCATGGCCACCCAGCGTGGTCAGGGATGTCCCCAGGTCCCACCCAGCCCCACGATGACCCTGGGGTCCCTACATCTCTCCATGATAATCCAGGACGTCCCTTGGTGTCCCCCTTCCCCATCCCCACATCACCTCGGGAACCCTCTGAGATGTCCCTGTGCCCTCCAGGCCCACGGCAGCTCAGGGACCACCAAAGAGGTCCCCATGTCCCCCCACCATGCTCAGAGATGTCCCCTTCAACCGCAGGGCAGCTCAGGGACCACCCAGGGGTCCCCATGTCACCCCATGACAGTCCCCGATGTCCCTTGGTGTTCTCCTGCCCCATCCCCACGTTGACCTAGGAACCATTTGAGATGTCCCTGTGTCCCCACCCAGACCCACGGTAGCTCAGGGACCAGCCGGGGGTCCACACAATAATTCAGGATGACCCTTGGTGTT